>NW_026067953.1:7916608-7922350 GCF_014885135.2 Alexandromys fortis | reverse complement strand
GGGCTGCGTCCCCGGCACCCGGCCGCCCGCATGGCTAGCTTATGCCCAGAAATAATTACACGGAAACTGTATTCTTTCAAACAATGCCTGGCCCGGCTAGTTCTAGTTTCTTATTGGCTAGCTCTTACATATTGTTCTAACCCATTTCTAATATTCTGTGTAGCCCACGAGTTGGCTTACCAGGGAGGATCTTAACCTGCGTCTGTCTGGAGCGGGAGCATCATGGCGACTCCTCAACTAAGCTTCCTTCTCCCAGAATTCTCCTCTGTTTTCTCCACCCACCTAAGGGTGGGCTTTATCAAGGGGCCTAGGCAGTTTCTTTATTAATAAGAAATCACTCCCACATCAGGCCTACGCTCCCAACTTGACACTGTTGTCTTCTGTTTCCAGAGCTCTGGAGAAGGCTAGCTGCAGCAGGTGCCTAACAGACATGCGTCTGTGTCCTCAGGTGTCCTGCCTTCCGTGAGGAGCATGCCAGAGCCAGCAAGCAGCCTCCCTCCCACGCCACATGTGACCACCATTGCCACTCATCCCCCCATATGGGTAGCTGTTGCCGCTTGCTTATTCTTCCCCCTCCTTTCCCAGCGGAGGAGGTCCTTCCTTCCAAACTAGGAAAGGTGACTAGAAGAAACGAGTTTGCAGTTGTCCTGAGACACATTCGCCTCCGGTGTTTCGCCAAGGCTGGGCTGTTTGTGGGGGAGTTCCATATGGCCCATGACAGCTGTTGTTTCCCAGCTTCAGCTTAGGCACCCCTCAGTCTGTCACCCCTTGGGTCCCTCTGACACCAGCTGCAGCCTCTGCAGAGAGTTATTACACTCACTAATGGCTTCCCCACCTAGAGCTCCGCGTCCCCCTCCCCGCTCCCCCTTCTACCCACTACACCCCACTCCACCCACGCACCATGTCTCAGCTCACCCGCTTCAGAGCTTGCCCTGATGGAAGGCAGAAGTACGAGAGTCTTCAGGGATGAGCCTGTCAGGTGACAGAGATCATGTCCCAGCCTCCCCATCATTTAGCTGTGCATCTTATACACTTCCACAAGGAGTTTGGAGGAATCAGTGCCCCAATGTCCACATCAGTGATGCCTTACAACACGAATGAATGGCTTGTCCTTCTCTGTCTCGCTGTCTGCTCGCCTATGCTAGTCTCCAGAGATGGCCTCAAAAAAGCGAACAACAACAGTGAAAACCTTTAATCTGAGTCTTTGCCTCTGCTTCAAAGAGAAATCAAACCAAGACCAAATATGAACTAGACTGGCAGAGACTTTAGAGTGGGGGAGAGTGACCCTACACACAGGGCTAAGGAGCCAGGAACCCTGAGCTCCCATCCCCCACTGCTGCTTCACTGGCACCAGGCACCAGATGGACGAAGGAGAAGAAATGCTGGCAGATGTTATTTTATCAACTGTGGGAAAGAGTGGTCGCTCGTCAGTGTCTTGGCTTCCATGATCATCCTCAGTGATGACAACCCTATGCCCGTGCCTTGAACTGGGGGTGACCATAGGACTCAACCCTATGCTCATGCCTTGAACTGGGGGTGACCATAGGACTCAACCCTATGCCCGTGCCTTGAACTGGGGGTGACCAGAGGACCTCCTTGTGTGATGAAATGTGAGCAGAAGCTGTGTGTTTCAGTTCTGGATGAACGTGTGTTAGGAGTCAGGGTGTGCTTCCTCCATCTACCCTAGAAGGCCCTGTATAGTCTGTGTATACAGGGGAAAGAGCTAGAAGATGAAGCATCTTGATTGTTGAGCCACCTCATAAAGGACAGGACCCTGGAGGTACTAGGCCACCAATTTGTCTATTAAAAAAAATACAACTTTTGTTTAGAGTCATTGAGATGAAGGAGGTGCTTGTTACTGCACTGTAACCTGGCTCATCCTGACTGATACACAAACCAAGCTCCATAGAAGGCTTGGATGCAAAGGTGGGTTTAGAACTGGGGCATTTCTCAGCTCATGGCTCTTGTCTCTCATGGGGAACTGTGAACACTGCCCTGTGTGTAGACAGGAGGAAATCAGGGTGGCTGTTTCCATTCTAATCAACCTCAAGTGAAATCCTTCTGTGTTCAGTTTCTAATTCATCATTATCTCTTTACCTATGTATATAAAGAAGAAACTGGATGTGAGCAAGGGTTCCTTGGAGGTGTCCTGGGTTTGGTGGAAGCCATGCACATTCCTGTCATCTTTCTATGCTCTTGGGAGAAGACAGCTGCTTGACGAGTTCAGCTGGAAAATGGAAACATCTCATCCCAAACCCCTAGATCTGGACCTCACCTCTTCCTACCCATCCCTCTCCAGATGTGGACGAGTGCAGCTGGAAGATGGAAGCATCTCATCCCAAACCCCTAGATCTGACCTCACCTGTTTCTACCCATCCCTGTCCAGATGTGCAGGTCCAGGGACCCTCATCCCTGCCATACCACCATCCCACAAATATTCAGGTCTCTGGTGTGACCAGCACAGCCTGGACACTCTACACATGGCCGTGCACCCAGGTGTGTGAGCCAGCACTTCCCCATATAGCTCAGCTGGCTCACAGAGCCAGCCTGATGCCCTCTCTGAGCAAGGAGGTTCTGTGTGAAGGATACAGGACCTGAGACTGAAGGTGTTGACTCCAGCCCCAGTTACATCCTTGTCTCTGAATTGTCTTTCCTGTAACTCAAGAGTGGCCCAGCATTGCATTGCCCTGCTTGGACATGCCATAGCAAAACCAGTTCCTGTGCAGAGTGGAGGAGGTGAGGGGGCAGGAAGGCCTGGGAAAAATCATGTGTTGTGCAGGGCTTGAGAACAGACTTCAAAATGCCAGGAAGCCCTAACAGGAAAGGAGAGATGGGTCTTATTTTTAATCATAGCACTGGATATTTTCTGTTTATCTAACACACTCGCTTCAAGATGACAGGATTAAGACTTTGTCTTGTTTACTTTTGTGGCAACAATAGGAGTGTGTATGCAGTAGGTACTCACTTAATGCTTATTGAAAGGCTGGAAGTGTCACCTGGAGCTTCCAAGAGAGAAATTTCTGGAGGAGCCATTGACTTGTCTCTGTACCGTCTGAGTCAGCTACTTCCCTCTTAGTTAGAGTCCAGAAACAGACTTCCTGCCGCTTGGGGACCCTGTGGGTCTAATCAGAAGCAATGGAAAGTGGGTGTAATTGCCTGGGAGGCTGGAGGTGGGTGGCTGCTGAAGGAGGGAAAGTGACTCTCCTGGTTATATACCCATCACCCAACACCAGAAGCCACGAGAGGCCTTGTGACAGCAGCTGGAGGGAGGAATGGCAGGCATGGGGCTCACTGCAATCACAAGTTCACATGAACCTATGACAGAAAGGGGGCCAGGGAGGTTAAGTGTCCTGCTTTGTCCTAGAGATAAGGCAGACTTGAGTTGATTCTACCACTGGGGGAAAAAATCCCAAAGTCAGGGCCATTTGGGGTTTGTCATCCAATGTGGGTGGTTAGTCCACTGTAGACCTAGCTAGTGAAGCCTCACTGGTCTCCACTCTAGGGATCAGAGACCTGGTTCTGAGCCCAACACCCTCCAACTGAGCCTGCTCGGACTCCATGTGCCATAGCGAAAGGCTTTGGAGCCACACGGATGCAGACTCAGAGCCTGCTCCATCCTTCACAGTCCTGTGATCATACAATCTTCCTGAGCTCCACTTATTAATGAGGTCCACAGATGGCCAGTGATACTTCTCAGCCTTGCTACCCAGACCTGAGACAGGGCCTGGGGAGATGACTCAGCCATAGGAGCGCTTGCTGCTGTCGAAGAGGACCCGGATTCAGTTCACAGCACTGGTATCAAGCAGCTCCCAACTGTATGTGACTTCCGGATCTGCTCTGCCCTCTGTGTGTACCTGCATGCTCTCTCTCTCTCTCTCTCTCTCTCTCTCTCTCTCTCTCTCTCTCTCTCTCTCTCTCTCTCTCTCACACACACACACACACACGAGTAAATAAATAAAATTAAAACAAAAAGATCTGAGATAAATTAGAGGAACCCAGGCCTCCCCGGAGGCATTTTGTAGGTGGTCAGCGTTGTACAGCACTGCTCAGAACATTATCACTGGGAGGGCCCTTTCAATGCTCACTTTTTCCTTCAAATAAGCTAAGCTATTGAGATGCTAGATGATTTGACCTTTTGATTGACAGCGAATAGATCCTTCTCTATGCTTGGCTGCCTTGAGTCTTCCCTGACTCAACAGAACCCACAGGTGCCTGCATGCCTCTCCAGGGACTAATGAGGCGGAACCTCCCTACTCAGCCTCCTGCACACCCTTCCAGCATCTTCAGAGGCCCAGGGAAGCCTGGCTTTGAATCCTGACTCCACCTCTTATCAGCTGTGTGGTCTGGTCAAGTAACTTCGCCTGTCTGTGCCTCAGCTCCTCATCAGAACGTGAAGACAATTCCTACCCTCCCTACTACACCATAAAACTATGTCTTGAAATCATGGCAGAGTCCTCAAGTACAGGCAAGAACATCCATGCACATTTCACTATTTTCTTTAGACTTTAAAAAATATTTGTTTTACGTGTATAGATGAGTGTTCTGCCTGCATGTATGTCTGTGCACAGTGTGCATGTCAGGTGCCTGAGGAAGCCACAAGAGGGCATTGGATCCCCCGGAACTAGAGTAAGAGAGAGTTCTGAGCCACTGAGACATGGCTGGTAGGGCTGCGAGCGATGGCTCAGCAGTTACAAGTGCTCGCTACACAATCATGAGGATCAGAGCTCAGATTCCAGCACACGTGACAATCAGGGGCTCCCATTCCTGCTTATAATTCCAGTTCTGGAGAGGGCAGAGACAGGAGGATTGCTAGAACTTAGCCCTGAAAACATGAGCCCTGGATTCAGAGAGATCCGGCCTCAAAGCAAGAGCTGAAGAGAGATCAGTGGATGCCCTCTTCTGGGCTTTGCATGTGCAGAAGGGCACACATGCTCACACACACACACACACACACCTGTGTGTGTATATATATATCACACACGGAGACATATACACACAAGCAAATAAATAAAAGCTTCATTTTTAGCTGTGTGTGTTCATGTGTGTCTCTGTGGGTTCATGCACCTGAGTGCATGTGCCTGTGGAGTCCAGGGAAGGACGTCAGATGCCCTGGAGCACAGTTGCTGGTACTGTAAACTGCCCAGGGTAGGTGCTGGGAGCAGAACTCAGCTCCTTAGGGCAGCAAGCACTAATATTTCTAGTCCATGCAAAACCAAATCTTTTTTAAAAAATTGTGGTGTGCGTGTGTGTGTGTGTGTGTGTGTGTGTGTGTGTGTGTGAATATGACCAAAATACACTGTTTGAAATTCTCCAAGAATTGAAACCATGGTTCAGTGGTCTGGAGAGATTACTCAGCACCTCAGTAGTGCTGGTTGTCCTTGCAAGGACCCAGATTCAGTTCCCAGTAGCCCCATGGTGGCTCACAACTGTCAGTAACCCCAATCCCAGGGGATCTGACGCCCTCTTCTGGCCCCATGGGCACTGCATGCATGTGCTGCATACACATACATTCAGGCAAAATATTCACACAAAAAATAAGTAAATCTACTATGTTCATAGCAGCATTGTTTGTAATAGCCAGAACCTGGAAACAACCTAGATGCCCTTCAATGGAAGAATGGATGAAGAAAGTATGGAATATATACACATTAGAGTACTACTCAGCAGTAAAAAACAATGACTTCTTGAATTTTGCATGCAAATGGTTGGAAATAGAAAACACTATCCTGAGTGAGGTAAGCC
>NW_026067953.1:7890163-7915988 GCF_014885135.2 Alexandromys fortis | reverse complement strand
TGTCTGTGCTGCTGGGGTTATACGTAGGAAGTGGTATCCTGTGCCCATGTGTTGTAGAGTACTTCCCACTTTCTCTTCTATCAGGTTCAGTGTGTTCAGACTGATATTGAGGTCTTTAATCCATTTGGACTTGAGTCTTGTGCATGGTGATAGATATGGATCTATTTTCATTCTTCTACAGATTGACATCCAGTTGTGCCAGCACAATTTGTTGAAGATGCTCTCTTTTTTCCATTGTATACTTTTAGCTCCTTTATCGAAAATCAGGTGTTCATAGGTTTGTGGGTTAAAGTTGTGCGTTTTTAAACATTATAAAATAAGAGAATGGTCTTTCTTCTATTCCACACAAAAAATAATATTTAACATTTTAAAAAGAAACTGGTATTGCTTCCACTGAACCCTGCCCTGTGCTGGATTTTTGCACAAAGCCAATATGTTGCTTTTCTTCACTGCTGGGCCTCAGCCCCTGACAGGAAGCATGGGAGGAAGGCTTTCTCTGGCTCTCGATTTGTCAATCACGGAGGGGAAGCCACGGCAGTAACAGTATGAAGCTGCCTGCTTTTGTCTCCACAGATTAAGAAAGAGATAAGACAGGAAGTGGAATCAGGCTATAAATGTCAAGGCCTGCCCCCCAGTGACACACTTCCTCAGAGAGGCTCCAAATTCCTAAAGGGTCCACAGGCTCCCAATATAGCACCCCTCGCTGGGGACCACATAGTCAAAAACATGAACATGGGGGGGGGCATTTCACAATCAAACCCTAGTACAGAGCCTGCAGGTTTGGGCTGGACTGTGCAGGCCTGGGACAGAGGAAGGGGATACCAAGAAACAGGGTGTGAACATGACTGGTAACCCAGGAAAGGTCGTGATTGGACACCTCTTTCAACAGATCCTTTGGGCAGAATGTTGGAGTGAGTCGGGTAGAGGGGATGAAGTGGATAGTGGGGCTCCAGCTAGCAAGTTGGTTATGCCACGAGGGGTGATGGACAGCCTGGAACAGGGTGGAGGCGGTGAACACTGAGGCCAAGTGGAAGTGGTCAGAGGTGAGACTGGAAGGAAGTCAGGATGTGGGGGCAGGGACTGAGTGTGGAGCTGTGCTGAAGGGAGGTGTCCTAGTTAGAGTGGCTATTGTGGTGATGAAACACTATGACCAAAACCAACTTGGGGAGGAAAGGGTTTATTTGGCTTATTCCACATCACTGTTCATCACTGAGGAAAATCAAGACGGGACTCAAACAAGGCAGGAATGTGGAGGCAGGAGCGGATACAGAGGCCATAGAGGAGTGCTTCTTACTGGCTTGCTCCCTGTGGCTTGCTCAAACTGCTTTATTATAAAACCCAGGACCACCAGCCCAGGGATGGCACCACCCACAATGTACTGGACCCTGCTCCACCAATTAGAAAATGCCATACGGGCTTGTCTGCAGCCTTGTAGATGTATTTTCTCAACTGGGCTCCCTCCTCTCAGATGACTATATCTTGTGTCAAGTTGACATAAAGACTAGAAGGTGGGTTTGGGGTAACTGAGGCCATTGTTGGTGCTGGCCAGTAGCCTCGGTGGACAGGGATGGCTACGAGTGACTGAGCAGCGCTCCAGAGGCAAGAGAGTGAACAGGAGCCGGGAGGGTGGAGAAGCAAGCTTGAGGGATGGAGACTTGAGGCCAGGTAGAGGCCTGGCCTTCTTCTGTCCTCCCGCCCAGGGATAAACTTCAGACACTCTCTGTAGAGAAGATGGTAGAGGTTCAGCCCTTACTGGTGCCAGCCCCTGCCTGTTCACCCCTCACTCTGCCCTTTGTAAACCTGAGCCCCACCTTGACTGAGCTGGCAGCATCTGTCTGTCCCAGGCACAAGGTCTGCAGAACTCATCCCTCTCCCATTTCCTAATGCCTTGGAGCCGAGCGAATTTCCATCTTTCCTACCTGAGGAGATGCTCACAGAACCAAGTCCCAAAGCTGCTGTGTGTTAGGTGTTGTTCTTGAGTCTTCAAGAAAAAACTCATTTCTTTTAGAGATTTTTTTTTTCCAGAGTCACCCAGACTCTTACCATTGCTCAGGCTCATCAGCTTCTGCACACGAACCCTGTCTGTGTTTTTGACAGATGAGTGACTGTCTCTAGGAACAGCTCTGATCAGTTCTACTCAGCTCAGCTTCTGAGGGACAGGAGTCCAGAGTAGCAGAGTAGGCTAGGGGCCGCCTCCCGAGGCTCTTCTTGGGGTACTAACTGGACTGCAATCACCTGAAGGCTCGATTGGCGCTGCAGGGTCCCCTCATGTGCGGCTCATCATGTGATGGAATCCATGCCAGCTGTTGGTGGGAGACCCCAGCTCCTAATTGCATGGATGGTTTCTTAGGCTCCTCATGACATCATGCCACTGGTTTCTTCCAGAAAGAATGAGAGTGATCCAACAGAGCACCCTGGCCTCAGGTCTCTTAACAGCCATTCCTGTCACATCCTCCTGAGCACACAAGACAGCTGTGTCCAGCAAATGCACAGCAAACCAGGCCAATTAAAAATCCCTTTTAGGGCCAGCAAGACAGTTCCATGGCCCCGGGGGGGGGGGTGGTGGCACACGCCTTTAATCCCAGCACTCAGGAGGTAGAGGAAGATGGATCTCTGTGAGTTTGAGGCCAGCCTAGTCTACAGAGCGAGTTCCAGGACAGGCTCCATAGCTACCGAGAAACGATGTTTCAAAAAACCAAAAAATAAAAAAAAGAAAGACAACTCAGTGGCTAAAGTCAGGTGCTTCTGAGCCTGAGTATGAGTCCGGGATTCACACTGTGGAAGCTGAGAACCAGCTCCCACCATGGCGTGCAACACACAGACAGACGGACATACAGAGAGGCATACAGATACATACAATATATATAAATAAATAAATATAGTAGCAATTTTATTTCCATTTAAATAAAGCAATGTGGGATTTGGGCATGGTGGTGAATACTTATAATCCTAGCATTTGGGAAGCAGAGGCAGGAGGCTCAGGATATTCTTGGCTACATGGTGAGTCTGAGATCTGCCTGGAGCACAGGAGGCCATCTCAAAAAAAAAAAAAAAAAAAAGGAAGTGAAAGTGGAATGGAGGGAAGGGAAAGCAGAGGGGAGGGGGAGAAAAAAGGGAAACAGAAATGAAAGAAGATCTGGAGGGAAGGGGGGAGGAGTAAGAGGAGGAGGAGGAAGGTCACATGCTGGGGGTGGGCAGATGAGCTCAGATCTTGGCTCTTCATCTTTGGCAAAGAATATTCTGCTTGTCTGTGCCTGGGCATGGGATAGCGGTTGTGCTGTCAAAAGACAACACATGTAGGCGGGAGACTCACTGACTTTTTTTACCAGTGCCAATGGGGCAGCCTCCTGTCTACAAGGCAAGGCGAGCATTCCTATTTGGTGAAGTGGCGGTCGAATGGGATTGGCAGTGGAGGACTAGGAAATAGAGGGACAGAAATAGGCTACAATGAGCTGCTTTTCTGCTGTGTGTGAAGCCGAGGGGACTTCCTTGTTTCGCTGGCCCTGGCGGACAGGAGCCTCCTGTCTTCAAGCTGGGCAGTTCTGGGGTGGATCTGATTCATTAAAGCCCTACACTATGGTGTTAGCCTGAGTGACTCCATTTTGGCCAGGTGTGCCAAGTCTCGGCGCTCAGCTGTAAACAATGAATAGCCTCCTGTCATCACAATAGCGGCAAGGGGGCGCCGTGTCAAGGTCCCAACATACCCCTGACTCTGAGGTACATTCCTATGGTGTTAACTTTCCCGTCCCCATCCTCAAGACTCAGGGCAGGGAGGAAGCTAGAGACTGAAACAGGTCTAGGTTTAGCTCTGTTGACCTCTCCCTCCCCATGGGCCTTCAGAAGCCACTGCCCCCTCCCTGGGCACCGTGTAGCTCTCCATGGCATCCTTAAGCCACTCCCAGAGTTCCTGCAGGACCTAGAGGCTCTTGTCCTGATGAGAACAGTGCTGCCGTCCCACGGATCAATCCTTGCACTTGGAGGAGGAAGAGATGTCAATTCAGGTTGCCCATCTGGGTACAGACTCTCGCACAGGGCTGCAACCCATTCCTCATAGTCCCACATTCTTTAGGGTCTCGGCAGGGCCTGCTGGGCTCCTGGCATCCCTTGGGAATGGTGACTTAAGTGGCTGGGTCCTCCAGTGAAGTCTCTTTTTGGATCAGAGGTGCAGAAAACAAAGCCGAGGTGGTCCTGGGAGCTGGGACAGGTAGGAGAGTCTGTCTGGGGGATGGACTCATCCCCTAGAAGCACCATGTCCTGCAAGAGATGCTCTGGGTACCTGGGTGCAGGTGGAGCCAGCTGTTTGCTTTGGCCTCCACCCAGAGTCCAGTTTCCAGGTTGCTTGGCAACCCTTGTTCATTTAATCACCATTGACTCTGAAAATAAAACTCAATTTCCTTTATGACGTGAGCCAGGGGACCAGATGATCTCTAAGTTAAGCAAGCCGTGTTACTGCCCAGGTTTATGACAACAGGAAAGATTATAGGGGAGACCTGGAAAGCCTGCCCGGGGTGCGATCCAATGAAAACCTTCCTTACAATAAAATATTCTACAGAAGAAGAATGACAGCGGAGATGCAGGGTCCCGACAAGATCATGTTCTTACAATGTACATGAAAAATGGCAAACAGCTTGCAAGCCGTATGTATTGTGTGCAGTTGTTTTAATTTTGGAACAATAAAATGTGTGTGCCCGCCTGTGCCAGTGAATGAGAACATTCTGGAAGGACACGTGGCAAAGCAGGATTTTCACTGAGAAACAAGATTGCAAGTCATTTTAATTTTCAGCCTTGGAGTCTGGAGAGGTGGCTCCGTGGTGTAGACTCTTGTTCTCGCAGAGGACACAGGTTTGATTCCCAGCACCCAAAAAGAAATTCATAACCGTATGTAACTCCAGTTCTAGAAGGTCTGACACACTCTTCTGGCCATGCATGTGGTACACAGACATACATGCAGGCAAAATGCTCATACACATAAAATAAAAATAGCAACATCTAAAGCTGTTAAAAATATTTTCTATTTTTATTATTGAATTTAAAAAAGCATGTGCTCTTTCTTTTTGAACTATGCTGCCTTGTCCCTTTTAGAACAGAGAATTTCAACATTAGGGACTCAGGGCACAGACCTGCAAGGGCCCACAGGGGTTGAGACTATGTGGACAAGGTCAATGTCTATTCAAGCTGCTGTGACAAAATGTCATAGGTCAGGTGGCTTAGGAACGACCTGCTCACAGTCCTGGAGTCTGGGATATCCAAGACCAAGGTGCTGGCCGACTTGATACCTGGTAAGGGCCTGCTTCCAAGCTTATAGATGATGCTTTGTGTTTGTATTTTAATTAAAAACTGTATTCTATTTATTTATCTTGTGTATATATGTGCATGCACACATGTACATGGGTATATGGGCACACACATGCCATGTCACCTGTGGAGATCAGAGAACAACTGTTGGAAATTGGTTCTCACCTTCTGCCGTGTGGGTGCAGGGGATTGAACTCAGGTCCCTGGACTTGGTGGTGTTGAAATACGAGTGGCTGCGGGGCTGCGTCCCCAACACCCCAGCCGCTTGGCTAGCTCACGCCCGCAATAACAACACACAAACTGTATTCATTTAAGAACTGCTTGGCCCATGAACTCTAGCCCTTACAGGCTAATTCTCACACCTGGACTAGCCCATTTCTAATGATTTGTGTAAGCACCCCAAGGTGCGCTTACCGGGAAGATTCTAGCCTAAGTCCATCGTGGGTTGCAGCTGCCTGGGAGAGCAGAGCATGGCGGCTATCCGGTCCCTCTGGAAGCAGCGCAGAGTCTGACCTCACTTCCTCTTCCGCCCAGCATCCTATTCTGTTTATTCCTCCCACCTATGTTCTAACCTATCAGGGCCAGCCAAGCAGTTTCTTTTATTGCTCAGCCAATGAAATCAACAGATTGATATATGACACTCCCACATCATGGTGGTATGTGCCTTTACCAGTTAAACCATCTCACTGGCCCTTAGCAGATGCTTTCTCTCCTTGTGGGGTAAAAAGGATAAGGCACCTCTTGGGAGTCTCCTTTATAACCCAGTTCTTCTGCCCCAATGATCTACTCACCTCCTGAGGCCTTGAATGTAAACACTACCACTCTGATGATCAGACTTCAACATAGGACTTTCAGGAGACCTTAGCAAGCAGAGAGGGTCAGGCTGAACAGGGAGCAGGTGGAAGAAGGGAAGCTGAGACTCCCTCCAGGGGTAATCTGTGCCCCTGCACACTGTGATGGTTGGTTGGCACAACCTAGAGACGCTTGAGAAGAAGATCTCACCAGGGGATTGGTGGGTGATTACCGTGATTAGGATTGATTGAGATGGGAAGACCTGCCCACTATTGGCGGCACCATTCTCTAGGCGGTGGATCCTGAGCTGTGTAAGATGGAAGAAGTGAGCTGAGCACCAGCGTGCATATTAACTCCTTAAGGGTGAGGGTCTGAATATTTGTTCCCTCCAGAAACGCGCTGCCTGGAAATGCAAAGTGCCAGGAATACCAAGGAGTAGATGTCAGAGTTGCAGTGTCCCACAGCCAAGGGGCTGTGCTGGTCATCCTCATGTTACCAGGATTTCCCTGGTGCTGGCGTGCAGCCTTCTCTGCACGGAGCGAGCAGTCAGGAGAGCGACCAGACAAGCGGTCTGGGTAGCAGCTGGCAGGAGGCTACATCAGAGATGGAGCAGCTAATTCATTAGTCACACAGGCCCTCTGAACTTCTGCCATTAACCCTTTCATCTCCCTGCCACTGCGTCTGACCAAGGCAATAGAGAGTAATTTGGTGAGTGGCAATCTAATCCAGCCTGCAGCAGCCCAGAACCCTTTGATGCCCAGGACTCCGGTTGGCCTGGGTCTCTGCTTATCTGGAAAGCAGCTTCCTGCTAAAGTGGTTCTCACACCCATCTGCCACCCGTCACCCACCAACTGGTACCCACCACCTGCCCACCCTCCATCCCCAGTCCTCACAACAGGGCTGTCTAGGATGGATGCAGCTCAGGCCTCTTGCGGGGAAGGGCTGAGAGAAGGAACCCAGTGACTTTAGAGAGGCTTCCCAGTTTCCTGAACAAAGGGTACTGGCAGCCCTTCATCTCAGCCAGGCTGAGATGCCACTCAGAAAGGTGACCTTGCTTGCAGCGCAGGAACCTTCATTCTGAGCCTTCCTGTTCCTATCCTTCCATCTCCACACATCGCTCTTGCCATCTGCGATCTGTCCTTGGGCAGCCCCGTCTTTCCACTCCATCCAAATCTCTCTCAGCCATCTCCTCCTCTGGCCGCCATGGGGCCACCGAGTTCAGGCCCACATAACTTCACGCCAGAATTGATGCCCCACCCCCGACCCTCATGGCCCTAATCTTGATGTCCTCTGCTTTCTGCTGTGTCACTGGGGGAATCTTTCTACAGAGCTGATCTAGCCAGATCTCCCCGCTTGCTGAAAACCTCCAGTGGCCCCTATCACCTGCTGCTGCTTGGAAGTTCTTTCTAGAAGCCTCCAGGGGAAGTGTGTGAAATGATCAGATGAGCACCAGGACTGGATCACAGCCATTGGTACTACGGTGGTCTGCCTCCCTGTTGCTCACAGTCCTACCATGTTTTTTCACTATGTGCAGGATAAACTCACAGCACATGTGAAGGATCCAAAGCCCTCCACTCTTCACCCTCAGCTGCCTCCCTTCCACACAATGCCCACCCACTATCTGCCGTGCAAACACACTTCCATGCCTCAACGTTAACTCGCCTCTTCTACCCACAGGTCCCTTGCACGTGAAAGTCGCTCTACCTGCATCTTGCTTCCACGCACTCTTCCCGTACTCTGGTGCCTCTCATCACCCAGACTCTATTGATAGGGGCAGTTTCCTGTTCTGCACCCTAAAGACATGACTGCGCTTCGTGTTGTTAAAAAGAATCTGCACGTGCATGTTACTAATAACTTCGCATGCACACACTGTTGATGCTTTGTTCTGAGTTAACCCCTTCCAAACCTGGCGCCCCAAGGAGCACAGGGTTGACACAGACTAACACTAACTAGTCTCTGCACTTCAGTCTGAACCCAGACTGCCACAGAACGGGAAGAGTAGGAGAGAGGATGACCAGAGAGGCTCAGACATCACAAGTCTCACCTGACCTGAAACAAAGGATTGAGCTCTCGGGTGATTGACTGCCTTTGGGTCCATCCCGCCCCCTTGTATAATCTACTGGCTGGAGATGAGGCAGGAAGGCAGATTATTTTTATGTTGATTCACTGTCTTCCCTCTGAACAAACACATATATATGTGTGTGTATCCTGATATATATCCTGATATATATATCCTGATATATATATATACACACACATAGATATATCTTATGTATATGTGTGTATGCCCACAGAGGTCAGAAAAGGTTGTCAGACTCCTTGGTGAGCTGAAGTTACAGGCAGTTGTGAGCACCCTTACTTGAGTGCGCTGGGAACTGAATTCCGGTCCTCCGGAAGAGCAGCAAACCTTCTTAAGTGCTGAGCCAGCCCTCCTTCCTTCAATAGATACTTTTACTCAATAAAATTTGTCTTTAATGGCCCTAAAAGTTAAAAATGTAAGGAAATGGTTTAACACGATCAAGAGCAAATACCTCGGGTTTTATGTTCCTGTTGCTGTTTACAGTGAACAGCAGTGGGGTTCTCTTCCAACCCAGGTTAGGATGAAGTGGTCCCTATCCTTTGATCGGGCATTAAGCTTGTGAATCACCAAATACCCCAGTAGCAATAGGTTACACCAAAAGAACGGACATTTTCTCTTAGGTCGTTTCAAAAGTAGAAAACCCCAGGACATTGGTACTAGGAAAGATAAGACTTCTGTATTTCCCACTGTCCCCATGTCCCATCCTTAGGTATGTATTAGTGTCCTTTTAGCTGCTGTAACTAAGTACTATAGACCTGGTCATTCCAATCAACACAAATTTATCATTTTGCAGTTCTGGAAGTCAGAGTTCAAAATAGGTCAGCCTGAGTTAAACTAAGGGCCACGTTTCTTTAGGAAGCATTTGCCAAGGACCCATTGCCTTGCCCTCCCAGCTTCTGGAACTTTCTGAACTTTTATGACTTTGCTCTTTCAGCTTCCAGCACATTGCCTTTTATCCCTTTCTTCTCTCTGAGCCTTCTGAGGCCAACCTAGGCTGCATGAGACCCCATCTTAACAAGACAAAATTAAACCAAAAGCAGTTAGCCTTCCCTCCTGGCCTGAGCTTCTCTTCGGTGTGGGTTGTCCTTCTGCCTCTCTCCAACACGGGGCGGTGACAGCTCTCTTGGTCCGTATTCCCCCACCTTGTATTTGAGACATTGCACCTGCTGAGGGCTAGGCATTTCCCTTTAGCACATCAAGCTATCCTGGAAGGTTATATTTATGAGATTATAAAGTACTGTTCCAGCCTGTATTGCTGGAAGTCTGGTTTCCTTTGTATATAAGTTGTCTTTTCTTTTTGTCCTCTGAAGATCTCTCCTAACTCCAACTGAGCCAGTTTCCCTCCAGTGTGTCTGGTGTGGACTTGTGTCTCTTCTGCTCAAGGCTCTTCGGATTTCTTTACCTTAAAGCTTAACTCCCCCCTTCCCCCCAGATATCCTAAGGAGTTGTCATGGTTACCTGATGAACAGAGCATCCATGCCACCTTGTAGAGATCAACCAGTAAGGTCTGTGTCACCTGGAGGGAGTGAAGGTTGCTTTATTATGGCAATTATAATGTCTCCCCATAGAGAATGCCGTTCTCAAGCCTTGCCCTGGACTGAACAGTTATCTGTGTCAAGTTTATCTCACCAACAGCAATACTGTTGAGACTGCCCAGTGCTTGCCTTCCCCAGGCTCTGTGCCAAGAGCAACGCAGCTACTCTGCCTTGGGGTCATTCTGAGGGAAGCTCGGAGTCAGGATTTACAGCACAAGTCCCAGTCCTAAGTACTGCTCCAGGTCAAACCTCTCCTACCTATGGCAGATGTGCGTTTGAACCCGGGTCTCCTGAGCCCCTCCTCTGTGTCTTAATAAAGGCAACCTTGCAGTAAGAAACAGGGCGTTCTGTAGCTCCCAGGGAGAGGATGGCCCTTGCAAGGCCGAGGCTGGGACTCTGTGGGTTTGTTACTAAGTAGCTCCCCCTAGCGTACTGGAAAAAATACAAAACTGATTACTAAAGAGGGAAACAAACCCCAAAAACTGGAGGAGAGAGGAACAGAAGAGGAACAAGGTGGGGGCATGGGGGTGGGGACGGATTTTAAGCCCTGTTTTGTGTTTTAGGCCCTCTGCCTGGTTGCCTCTGGTGTTACTGAAGACAGGCCACCATTCACCAGGGGATCTAAGGACAGATGTTCAATAAATGTTACCAGAAGTCAGGTCTAAATTCCACAAGAAGTCTGTGAAAGGGCCAGCTACCCAGTGCCCATTCCAGGGTCTGACTGAGGCTCTTCAGAGAGCTAGAGTGTCCTTGTCCCAGGAAAGCCAGCAGCCCTGATGGCTGGGTGGGGCATATCGACCCTCAGGGCTGCTCCTCTGCAAAGTTGGCTTCATGAAGGAGCTTTGAGACGTCCTGCCTGTCACCTCCACTTCCCCTTTTACCAAAGCAACTGTGACTTATTCAGATTCGCTCACCCCGCGGACCAGGGCAGAGCTGGGTCTGTTGACTCCCATCCCTACTATCCCCATGAGCCAGTCACTTCTAGCTCTTTCCCAAGCCTCTGTGATGGTTAATCTTTCCTTTTAATTATTAGTAAATTATTTTATGTGCATAAGTGTTTGGCTTGCATGTATGCCTTGTACCTGCGGAGGCCAGACTAGGGTGTCTGATCCCCTGGAACTAGAGTTACAGGTGCTGGGAATCAGTGGCCTTAACTGATGAGCATTTCTCCAGCCCCATGGTAGTCAATCTGGATGGCCAACTAGATGTGATTTGGAATCAGCACAGAAACAGACCTCTGGGCATGCCAGTGAGCAAGTGTTTAGACTGGGTTTGGAGATGGAAGACACACCCTAAATATGGACGGCATCCTTCCATGGGCTGAATAAGAAGGAGAAAGGCAACTGAACAAATGCATTCATCTCTCTCTGCTTCCTGACTGTGTGACCGTGGATGTCATGTGACTGTGGATGTCATGTGACCAGCTGCCTCAATCTCCTGTCGCCAAGACAGCTGCCCCCCCAAACACATGGACTGTACTCCTTCAGACTGTGAGAACAACTAGCTAAACTAACCATTTCTTTGTGTTGGGTGTCAGATCACAGCAATGGGAAAGGTAGTTAATATTCTCTCAAGGGAAGTTCACACTGAGTGATAGGCACCACAGTACGGCTGTCTTTGGATTTTATACAATTCGTGATTTAACTGCTGGTTTGTAGAAAGAACGGGTAACAAAGGAACACTAAACTATAAAAATGCAGCTGCAAAATGTCAAAATCAGACCCAAACAGAATAAAACTCAGGACAAACAACTTGATTTCTTCCACAAATAAATCGCAAGGGTCAAAATGAGGGAGGGAGGGCACAGAGAGATGAAGACGTGTATTGTCTTAGTCTGTGCTGCTGCCACAGAATACCCGAGACTGGGAGATTATGAAACATAGAATTAATTTCCTACAGCTCTGGAGGAAGGAGGGTTCTAAGGTCAAGGCGGCAGCAGGTTGAACATCTCATGAGAGCTTCTCAGCTTCAAGATGGCATCTTGTTGCTGCATCTTCCTGAGGGGAGGAATACAATGGCTTCACACAGAAAGCAGCAGGGGGAAAAAAAAAAGCACCAGGGCCAAGGAGCAAATGCCTGTGACCTTCGGTCCCTTCACGAGGCACTGACCACATCATGAATGTTGTGTCTTTATGATTTAATTACTTTCTACAGCTCCAGTGTGTGTGTGTGTGTACACGTGTGCAGTGCCTGCAGAGGTCAGATGAGGGCATTGGATCCCCCAGAGCTGGAGTTAGAGGCAGTTGTGAGCCACACCACATGGGTGCTGAGGTATTGGGAATCGAGCTCAGGTCTTCGAAGAGCGGTAGGTGCTCTTAACCACGAAGCCTTCTTGCCAGCCTAACTCTGCCTTCTTTTAAAGGCAGGGCCTCTAGCTGAGCCTGTACGTGCGTGCGTGCTTGTGTGTGTGTGTGTGTGTGTGTGTGTGTGTGTGTGTGTGTGTGCATCCCTGATGGTCAGACTGGCTGAAGGGCTCCAGGGATCCACCCAGCTCCGCCCACCCTCCTCTGCACTAGGCTTAGAGACACACACTGCAGAATCTGGTTTCTTCCTTGGCTGCTGGGAATCCAAACACACATCCTCACGCTGTGCAACAAGCGCTTTCCCCATGGAGCCACTCCCCAGACCCCATCTCAAATTGTTAGTTCATAATATCGAAGAGTACCTTTTCCTTTACGAAATTCGAGGGACATAGGAGATACAACCTGTGGCAAACCAATGCAAGGTGTGCACTTTGCTTAGACGCTAGCTTGACCAAAACTAACTACGGGAGAAGAGGGCACTTGACTAGGATTCCGTGGTCTGGAGAAACCTGTGCTGTCTTTAGGAGTGCTATGATATCACAGCGATGTTAAAAACAAACAAAGCACCTTTTGTAGATGTGAACTACAGTGTCAAGCACACGAAACATAAAGTGTACTCATAATAACATGGGAAGGAGGCATGGGAAGGGACTGAGGGTGGGGAAGAGACCAGAATTGATAAGTATAAGGAATTCTTTTTAAAAGTCTATTTCCACTAACTTTATGGTATTTAACTATATTTTATAATTTTCAAATTAAAAGGTATTTATTTTGTGTATATGAGCATTTTGTCTGCATGTATGTCTGTAAACCATGTGCATGCCTGGTCCCCATAGAAGTCAATACTGAGCATCGGACCCTCTGGGACTGAAGATAGAGATGTCTGTGAGCTACCATGTAGGGCTCTCCACTACTGGGCACTGAGCAGTCTCTGTCCAGTGTGTGTTTAACATTTATCTCCACAGAAACAATGAAGACAGGAGGGAAAATGTGATACAAAAGAGCCCAGCAGAAATAGGGGGTTTTATTTTCTTATCTTTTCCTTTTTATGACTACTAGAAAGAGTGATAACAAATTCAATAAAAATGTGCATACAAAGTAGCAATGGGACCCCGACAGTTTGTTCTGGTGGCCCTGGTAGATAGAGCTCTTTTCCCCAGTGGCTTTGAGTGCACAAAGTTTTCTATCTTTCTGAAGTCCCCACAACCCTGTTAAAGGGACGAGGTAGGTTGGCCTGTCTGCTAAACTGCTCGGGGTTGAGCTCACAGCCTGTCCCCTGCAGGCACCCTGGGAGCTTTCCCATGCTCCACGGTCCTCTCCCAGGACGGGACACAGACCAAGCCTTGGACACCAGGACTGGCTGCCACAGACACTGATGGATAGCACCCTCAGGGGCTGCTGGCTACCTCTGGCACTCGGCAGGTGTCCTCTTGGAAACAGAACCGGAGCTGGCGGAGCAGCCTATCCTGCAGGAAACACTGAACCCAAACAGGAATTATTAGCGTGTGCGCCCCGGGAAGGACAGGTGGGGTGTCTTGGCTGGAAGTGGACAACTGTTCTATTTCAAAACCCTGGCAAGAGGCTGATCTGAGGGGATGGGGCCAGGGCAGCGGTCGTCCTTAGGTCGTCCTTAGGTCCCTCTCTTCAGGCTTAGAGTAATGTTTATACAAGTCAAGCCCGAGTGCTGATGTGCTGGGGGCAAGTCAGGAGGGTGGAGGAGCAAGGACAGGCTGGGCATTTAGCTAGTGGAGTGCTTGTTAGAGCTGGGCTCAGTCTGCAGGCTGGGGGGAGGAACAAACGAGAGAGGGCAGGGGGTTACATCAGAAGAAATATTTGGCTTTGTCAGAAATAAAACCAAGATACCATCTTGGGCCTTTTAAGTTGGAGAATAAATCAAAAATTGATAATGGTACAGATAAAAGATGACCCAAGAGACATACCAACTAAACGCAACAGCTGGACTCTAGAGTAAAAGAAAGGACATCACTGGAATCCATGATGAATTCTGAATCTGGATTGTGGGTCATGATCATTTCTGATTGCTCTGTAATTGTGTGTTGGCGATGAAAGAGGTCGGTAGGAAAATGCACTTTGAAATCAGGACAGGTAAAGGACTGTGACGGCTAGAGTTTACCCAGGTCCAGAAGGGAGGGGGACGGGAGGAGGAGTAGATGACTTGGTTCTTCTTGCACTGCTGTCTCTCGGGAATGCTTTGCAAACCTCTATATTCGCAATGCCTGCCATGGTGGTGCGTACATTTAATCTCACACATCAGGAGGCAGAGGCAGGTGCATCTCTGTGAGTTCGAGGCCAGCAGCCTGGTCTACAGAATGAGTTCTAGGCCAGCCAAGGCTGTGTAGTGAAAGCCTGTCTCAAAAGAGACAAATTGTATATTTTATTTCTGTAAAGTTTAAATTATACTATGAAATTCTATGAAATTTAAAATTTTCATTTATAAGACAGTTTTTATTTTAAAAATCCTATATAATTGAGCTGGACGATGGGTGTGTCAATAAAGCACTTGTTGGGGACTGAAGAGATGGCTCGGTGGTTAAGAGTATCTGTTTCTCTTACAGAGGACCCAAGTTCAGTTTCCAGGATCCACATGGAGGCTCACATATACTTATAATTCCAGTTCCAGAGGATCCAATGCTCTCTTCTGGCCTCAACAGACACCAGCCCTGTATGTGGTGCACAGACATACACGCAAGCACTTAAACCCAAAGCATAATAAAATAAATGATTCTTTAAAGTGCTTCTTTTATAAACATGAAGGCCTGTGAGCTCAATCCCTAGCACCTCTGTAAACACCCAGTGTTGGGGAGACCTCTCCTGTAATCCCAGAACTACAGAGATGGAGACAGGAGGATCCCCAAGAATGGTTGGACAGTCGGGCTAGCTGCGTCAGCAAGTCCCAGGTCCCAGTGAATGACTCTATTTCAAAAAACAAAGTGGAATCCTGGTAGTGGTAGCTCACATCTTTAATTCCAACACTCAGAATGCAGAGGCAGGAGGACTTCTGAGTTCAAGGACAGTCTGGTCCACAGAGCGAGTTCCAGGACAGCCGAGGCTACACAGAGAAACCCTATCTTGAAAAACCATAAGATAAACAAACAAGCAAAACAGAGCGGGCAGTTCCTGAGGAAGGACACCAGGGGTTGACTTTTGGCCTCCACACGCATAGGCATTACACGCACGTGCATACATGTACTCGTAGCACATACATGAGCATTCATACCTCCACACACACCCATATATTCTCTGACCCCAGACCACTCCCACCCCTAACAACCCACCACCCACTCCAGCCAAAGCAACTTTATCATGCTCAGTGCAGAATGATACTTTATAATGGCCAGGTGCAGAAGGATGAAAACTCTTACCCTAAAGACAGGAAAGGAAGCGGGCCTCAGTGTTTTAGAGGAGACTTGGGCAATTGGTAGTACAATGTTTCGCCTACCAAGGTCACTTCTAGGTACTTGGTTTGCAGAGTTTGGCTGTAGTGTGGGCTGCTCTTATCATGGAATGTCACTTAGTCCTGCTAAGGAAGGGGATGCTGACACAAATTGCCACACGGAGAGACCCTGAGGACGTCAGGCTAAGAGCAATAAGCCATCCACAAAAAGACAGGTAGCATCTGATTCCCTGAGGACGTCACGCTAAGTGCAATAAGCCACCCACAAAAAGACAGGTAGCATCTGATTCCCTGAGGACGTCACGCTAAGTGCAATAAGCCACCCACAAAAAGACAAGTGCCGTCTGATTCCACCTATATCAGTGACTAGAATGGTCACAGCTACATCCATAGGAAGCAGGAAGCTGGTTCCTATGGTCTGGAGGGATGGGGAAGAGTGACCTGGTGTTTAAAAAGACATTTCAACTCTGTAAGCTCCAAGACTTCTGTGGCAGAGTCACACAGCAACACGAGCACACCAGCACCCCTGGGCCATACACCTAAAAATGGCTAAAATGCTAAGTTTTGTGTTACATATATTTTGCTACAAAAAAAGAAGAAAGAAAGAAAAGACATAACTATGAATGTGTACAAAGACCCTGCTTTGTCTGAAGCAGTCTGTATGCAACCAAAGATTAACTTAGTAAGTGATGTCCCATTCACAGAGCTGGCACCCTGTAACCTTGGAGATGCTGTTTTGAAACAATGTCTAAATCCCATGGCGAGTGTTCTTTGTGCTTTGCATGGAAAAATGTTTCTAAGACACCGTGTTCAGTGCCAGCTGGAACCGAACTTTTACCTGTTGGCACATTCGCGGATGCATCCTCTCTAAGCTCCCTGAGGTCCCGGTTCACTGGCTGTTGTTTGCCTAGCGCAAGGACAGTACTGACACCCAGTGAATAATAACGAGGGTTTGTTCAGTGACCGAAGAGAGAACAGAGGAGACAGGACCAGAAGGTTTACTTCAAAACCTCCAGCTGTACTTCTTCGAGGTGTCATGCTTAATTTCCTTCTTCTTGCATGTCTGCATGATCTAAGAGTTCCGCACAGAGCACTGAATCGCTTTTTGTAATAAAGTGCTTTAAAAACCATTCAAGCAGCTTCTCAAAGCAAGTGTGGATTATTATTAAAACCACAAATGTATCAAAATACACTGTATGAAATTCCCAAAGAATTAATAGAAAATTTTAAATTTATTTACTTGTTTGATTTTTGGTTTTTTGAGACAGGGTTTCTCTGTGTAGTTTTGGCTGTCCTGGAACACACTCTTATAGACTAGGCTGGCCTCAAACTCAGAGATCCACCTGCCTCTGCTTTCTGAGTGCTGGGATTAAAGGTGTGCGCCATCCTCACCCCCTTAAAAATATTATTTTTGAAAAGCCCACAAATGCAATTACTTTTAAAAATTGTGAATTATTTAAAATGGTAAGCAAACTAAAATTGGGAGGAATGTCAGCCTCAGTGCCTTTGGGGACAAGATCTCTCAGGCCAGGGTTCAAAGTTCCCTTACACCACCTGGGAACTGAATTGAGCTGGTCGTCAAGATGCATGCCCATGCTCAGCCACAGGGGCCAAGTGGGAGGTGGGAAAGCATAAACATCCTCTTTGGTCTCTGCCAGCTCCTCTGAAGGCAGATACATTGACCATGAGCTTCCTCTTCCAGTTTGCCATGGGCCTGGAAGGCATAGCCATGCTGGGAAGGAACTAAAGATCATTGCCATCACTTGGCAGACAAACAATTGGCTTCAGGATGCTGGAGCCAGTGGAGTTGTCGGGTTATGGAAGATTTTTTTGGTTCTGTACTCCCCCTCTTTGCCTCCCTGTTTCTGCACGGCCGGGTTCCAACCACCTGGGGACAGATTGCTGAAGGAGGCAAGGCCAGCAAGCATCTGCCGTCCATCCGTCTGTCCGGGGAGCGCTCCACCGAGTGCAGTCCCCGCCAGGATGATGGACAGCTGCTCTCAAGGCCTGGCGCGACCTGCAGCTTCTCTGACAGGGGATGAGTCCCAGATGATCCTCTCTCCCAGAATAAGAGCCTTCCCAGGCCCGTTGGAAAGAGCCTGTGGCTCGCTCATCCCGTGACAGCTGCTGACAGGACCCAGACTCTGCTTTCAGCCAAAAGCGAGTTGAGGATGTGAAGAAAAAAAGAAAGAAGAGCAGACCTTATTTTGGAGAGTGATTTTAGGTTTGCAAAAGCGGAGCAGAAAGAACAAAGTGTAGCGATAGACAAGAAGAAGGGATGGAGACCAACTGCCGTGACACAGACATGCAGCCTGTGCCCTTCCCTTCCTGAGTTCCCTGTGAACACCATGTGTCGTGTTGTGCACTCATGACAGGTGCTGAGCCAACAGGGTTCCGTGATCATTCTTGATCATTCCCTAGAGTCTGCGGATTACAGAGCTCTTTCCTTTTTAAAACTGATGAAATATAACATACACTGATCTCACCCATTAATCAGTGCTCGGGTCTGACTTCCGACACCCTCCCAGCACTTGTCATTTTCTGGTGTGTTTTCATTTTTATAAGTTCTATTTTATTATTTTTTTAACTGTGTGTGTGCGTGCGCGTGTGTGCGTGTGTGTATGCGCACGTGTGAGTGTGCGTGTGTGTGCATGTGCGTGTGTGTGTGTGTGCGTGTGCATGCCAGACCTGGAGTTGCAGGCTATTGTGAGCCATCTGATACGGGTGCTGAGAACTGAACTCCAACCCTTAAGGGTGGTATGCACTCTGAGTTACTAAATCATCTCTCCAGCCCCTTAAGATATATATTTTTAGCCAGCTATAGTGGCGCACGCCTTTAATCCCAGCACTTGGGAGGCAGAGGCAGGCAGATCTCTGTAAGTTTGAGACCAGCCTGGTCTACAAGAGCTAGTTCCAGGATAGCTAGGGCTGTTACACAGAGAAAGCCTGTCTCAAAACAAAAAAAATTAAAATTAAAATCAATATATATATTCATATATGTATATATGTATGTATGTATTTTAAGAACCATAAGGAATTATCCAGTCAGTGCTTTCTACCCTTGGTACATTTCATTTGAAAACATATTTCCAACATGTTTTTAAATAAGCAAGAGACGTCTGCCTGCTAATGTTAGATGAAGTATTGCTCACCATCGCTGCGATTCAGGATCAGCCTCAACGTCCTTCAACAGACGGATGAATAAAGACAATATGGTGTGTCTACATACACAGAAAAAAGAAACACCGTCACTTGCAGGAAACTGAAGGGACTGGCGAGGATCATGTTAAACCAAACAATGGGAAGACAAGGATGATGTGTTTTCTCTCATGTGTGGAAACATATGAGAAAAGGCACCCTGGGGCTGAAAGATGACTTAGTGGCTAGAAGACCTTACTGATTTTGCAAGGGACCCACATCAGGTGCTCACGACCACCTGTACCTCAGGGATCTGATGCTTCTGGACTTTTTGGGCACCTGGGTGTGAAATAACTTGTTACTATTTTAATATAAGCTGAATTTGTACATTCTTTTAACCTATGTATTCACTCTTTCGGTTCGTTCCTCTCGAGAACCGTGACTAATAAATACAGTCCACTTCCTGAGAGACTACAGTTTAAGACACAGCTGTCTACGGAATTCGGTACAGGAATTTGATACACAAGGATACCTACTGTCTTACTGTTTCAGTAAAACTCAGAGAATGTGCAGAGGCTTCCCATCTACACCCTCTGCTCCTGGACATTCAGTTTTCCTCACCATTAACATCACTAGCGAGCTGCACTGGCTATGATTGGTGTACAGTTGTACAACATATCCTTTCTGCTACCATAGGCACAGTCTTCCTCCCTCTCAGCATCCCTCAGTAGACTGTTGTGACTGGCGGTGTATGGTGGTACAGTATATCCCGTGTGTTACCACACAGACCATCTTCCTCTCAGTATCCCTCAGTAGACAGCTGCATGGCTGTGACTGGCGGTGTATGGTGGTACAGTATATCCCGTGTGTTACCACACAGACCATCTTCCTCTCAGCATCCCTCACTAGAGAGGTGCACTACTTATGATTGACAGATGGCCCCCACGGTGCACAGCTTACACCATTGTGCTAGGTGGAGCCTGTGGATTTAGACAGGTGCATAATGCGGTTCCATTATCCTAAAAGTAAGCTTTCTTGTAAGAAAAAAAACCTCTTAATATGCTTGCTAACTGTGTGTGTTTGTGTGTGTGTCTGTGCGTGTGTGTGTTTAAGTGGAGGAGAGGACTTATATTTGAATGTGCTTACAGAGCAGTTATGGGTGTGTCTTTTCATACTTGTTTATTGTTCAATTCATATAAAATCTTGCTATATAGTTCACATTAGCCTCAAACCTGCAATCCTCCCATGGGCCAGGCCTACAGGCCGGAGTTACAGGTGTGTGCCATTACTCCCTGCTCCTTTGCAGATTTCAGTTTGTATTAACTTATTATTAGCGAATGTGTGTGAATCGGAGTGCGCCGCGCCGCTGCTCCTGCGGAGGGCAGACAGCAGGGGTTTCTTTCCTTTGCTGAGCTCAGGCGTCTTCTGCTTCTCCCAGGCCGAGTGCTCCAGGGTAGCTTGCACACGAGGTTCCAGGTGATTTGCCTGTCTCCCTCCCCCATCTCACTGTGGGGCTGCTGGGATTACAGATGCACATCGCAACATCTGGCTTTGTACGTGCGTTCCAGAGTCTGAGCTTAGGTCGTCAGGCTTGCTTGACTGAGCCATGTCGGGTCCACACTTTTTATGCATTTTGATGTAGAACCATGCAAATCCATTGCCTATTCAGAACGTGAGTAAATAAACACAATGTAAAAGTTTCATTCACTTTTCCCCCATTGTACTGTAACTGAAACAAGACCTGGCCAGTCTTCAGTGTTAACTCCCTGTACTAAAAATCAACCAGTTGAGGGCAGAACCACTGGGGTTGAGCCCACCCTGTGGCCTCCTTGTACACGGGTTAGCTGGGCCACAACCTCCTCTTGGGGACTCTTGCCCTGTCTGGTCCACCAGGCCCAGGCTAGGACCAGTTTCCATCTGCCACCGAAACAGGCAAGCAGCTCTTTGAGTTTCTGCCAAGTGAGCATCCCAATTACACGAGAATCACTAATTGCCCGTGGCGGGCTCTTCCCCGGTCACAGGCATTAACTGGAGACAAACCTACCAAGCTGCACCATTCATTATCCGTTCCGGCTGTTCCAGGATTTAATTACTCTGGCAGGGAGAAACAAACCACATGAGACGACTGAAGACGGGAGTCTGCAGAAACCGCTCTTCTAGAAAACCCCGGAAAAGCCGTCCCCTCCCAAGCACCTAGGATTTCCCCAGGGAGCAGGGGACACCAAAGAACAGAGCCTGTGTTCATTCAGCCAGCACCTGCTGCAGGCCAGGCAGACTCAGGCATTCTCAAATCCGTGATCTCCTCTAATCCTCATAATCACCGCTGAAGATGGCTCCTGTTTCGCAGACAGGAAAACAAATGGGAGAGGCCACACAACTCGGCAAGCTGCGTGAGCTGCAGGCTTGCCCGTCCGCTGCCGGTGGCTGAAGGGCCGTCCTAACGATGGTTTGTCTCCCTAAAACACCACTGGGTGTTGTTTCTTCTCAGCACAGGATTTGCTGAGTAAGAGCTGAACTGTCCAAAGCCTAGAAAAATTGTGTGCACAGTCACACACATGGGTGTCCTGGTCCCAGCCCCATAGGCAGAGGAGCAGTGTGGCTGGCTTTTGAGAAGCTGGCCCTGGTGCCACTCCGCCAAGCTCATTCCTGACTCTATTAACTCCCAGCTCTCTCACTTGCCTCTGGTTGCTTGAGATCTCCCAACAGTGCATGGCAAGGGATTACACGGATCTCACAAACGGCATGTTCATAAAGTAAGAACATGTAGCTGGATAGAAGCTCCCTAGAATAGAACACGGTACCTGGGAGTCATCATTTTTATGGGATTTTTTTCTTTCCAACTACACTGGCTTGTGGCTTTTTTTTTTTTTCAAAATCACTTTGATAGACTAATTGAAAAAAAAATGTCCAGTGACTTGTAAGTCCCCTCCTGCCTTTCCCCTGTCTTTCCGGTTTCTTTCTTTAAGAAGTAGAGTCTAGTTGAGCAGTGGCACATGCCTTTAATCCTATCACTTGAGAGGCAGAGGCAGGCAGATCTCTGTGAGTTGGAGAACAGCCTGGTCTACAGAACTAGTTTCAAGAGAGCCAAGGCTGTTACACAGTGAAACCTTGTCTGGAAAAAAACCAAACAAACAGAAAAACAAAAGTGTTGGGGGCGACTGCTTTTTCATTTCCTGGCCACCCAGGAAATAATCACACAGAAACTTTATTATTTGCAATACTGTTTGACCAATAGCTTAGGCGTATTTATGACTACCTCTTATATCTTAAATAATCCACTTCTATTAATCTGTGTGTTGCCATGTGGCTGTGGCTTACCGTCAAGGTTCTGGTGCATCTGTCTCTTGTGGGTGTCTACATGGCTTCTCTCTGACTCTGCCTACTCTCTCCAGATATTTCTTCCAGCCTGGCTTTACTCTACTAAGCCATTGGCCAAAGCAGCTACTTTATTAACCAATGGCAATAAAACATATTCACAGCATACATCACCTCCCACATCACAAAAGAAGAGGAGGAGGAGGGGGAGAGGGAAGGGAGGACGAGGAGTCTAGGGATAGCCAGCTGGCTCGGCCGAGTTCTATCCCTAGAGCACACATGGTAGAAGGAGAGAACCCAAGTTATCCTCTGACCTCCATATGGGAACCATGATATATTCATGTGTGTACAAGTGTGCAAACACATACATACACGGTGAAACAATTAGAAGAAGTAGAAGCATAAGAAGTCTTTCTCTGTCCTACCAGTCAGCTCCTAAATGATGACATGGAGATTTATTATCAATTATGAAAGTTCAATTTTAGCTTGGATTTGTCCCATGAGATCTTAAAGCTTAAATTAACCCTTATTTTTATTAATCTACATCTTACCACATGGTTTTTTACCTCTCTTTCATCTTGCATCTCCTGTTTCCCCTCCATGTCTGTCTAGCTTCTCTGCCTCTCTTCTTCCCAGAGTTCTCTCTGTGCCTGGAAGTCCCATCTATACCCCCTGCCTAGCTATTGGTCAGTTAACTCTTACTAAACCAATCAGAAGGCACCTTGGAAAAGACACATCTTCACATCTACACTTCACAAAGTGTACAAAAAGATTATTCCACAACAGAGAAGGGGAAGGGAAAAGGAAGAGGAAGAGGAGGAAGAAGAAGAGGAGGAGGAAAAGGAGGCTGGTTTTACACAGTGTAACTGAAGGGAGAAGACAGAGGGACGGGAGCCTGTACCGGGTCTGATTTTGTTCCTGCTGGCCACAGTTTGTGCTGAAGTTCAAGTAGCCCATTGGGTAGATGGTGAGTGACATTCAGCTTGGTCACCCACTCATACCAAGGGTAAGACCACATAAACCAGTCATTGCCCAGCAGACCTACCTGCAAGCTCAGCCAAGATCAACTGGCTTGGGCCAGATGACCAGAGCTTTCTACTGGCCTAGGAGCAATAACTTGTTTCAGGTCACTGAGCTCGAGGCGTGACTTTTGTCAGGAAACAGTACCTTATTGATGGGGTCATTTGTGCAATTTATTCTCAGGCGACAGCCATGTTGGGAACAATATGTTCCCAGTTTCTACTGCCCAGGAGTGGACAGAACAAGGTGGTCCCAAGCATCCTGGAAAGGACCTGATGGGGAGGACACTCCTCTTGCTGCGGCTCCCAGGCTGCAGAGCTGGCTACTCAGACAGGAGCCACTCTTCCTGTCCCCCAAATCCGTGAGGCTTTGGCTGACTATTGTAAGTGGCTCTCAGATGTTCCCCACAAGCTTGCACTTCAGTGGGGATGGAGATCACTCAAGCCTGGAGCCAAGTTCAAGGAGCAGGACCCTGGGAGATGCTTCATCTTAGACAGCTGTTGGCCGTGAGGCTCTGAGAAGCCTCCCACGCTTTTCCGAGCTCCAAAGCTTCCCATATGTGCGGTGGCATGTCACAGTGTGATGGAGCTGGAGAGGCCCAGGCTTTCTATTTGTTTCAGCTGAAAAGCATACTCCCTCTGTCAGACAGACGGCTCCGCGGGTAACGGCATTTGCTGAGAAGCCTGATGACCCGAGTTCAATTCCTGAGACCCGCTTGGTGGAAGGGAGATCCAGCTCCCCCAGGCTGTCTTTCTGACTTCTACATGTGTGCCATGCTATGTATGCATGTGTTCCCACACAAATACATAAGTGTAATTTTAAAAAGTTTTAAACCCCACACTTTCCCAGGACATCAGACATCAGTGTTAAGAATTCTTGATGACTTTCAGACAGGTCCACACCCCAGGCCCAGAGTAGGAGCCCACGTCTTCTTGGGCTAAGCCACAGCCAGCTACACATCTTGGGGTATCACAGCATGAAAAAGATGACTAGGCAGAGGCCCCTGGGCTAGTGTCCCAGCCTGAGCTACTGGCTTTCAATTCTCTAGCCAGCTGCAGAAAACTGAGCGGAAACCCCATTTCCAGGCCTGTTACAATGAGGGATTTGGGTCAGATGGGCCACTTGGCACCCTTCATGTCCTCAAAGGCCCCCTGTTAGGTGGAGGCTCACTCTTGGTACTGTGGAAATGCCAGCGAGTGGCCCTACGATCCTGGAAGGGGTGAATCTCACTAAGACGGCCGAGTCTGCCTTCTGTGGAGATCAAAGCTGAACCCAGCTGTGTAGGGTCTGCAGCCTCAACCACAGGAAAGAGCTGGATTCTACCAACGTGGCAGCCTGCTGTCCTCAGAGACCGAGGTAAAGCCGGCATAGTCTGGTAAAGGCTCTAGGAGGGTTGTTCTCTCCTAAGAGATGGCCAGAGAGGAGATCTGCCCTAACTTAGTCTAACTTAGGCCTCCTGCTCTGGGATCAGCCATTGCCAGAACTTCTGAAATATTCACTCAGCCCTCCAGATTTCTAGTTAAAACAGCCAGCTTTGGTAAAGTTTATTCAAGGAGCAGACACAAAAGATTCTACCTTCCTCCACAGCCATAACAGACCTGTGAGGCCGTGAGGCGGCATGCTGTGTGTGGATGCGCCCGTCTTTCTATTCCCTGTTGTCTGTGGGAGCAGAGAGCGCCTCACTGCTAGTGAAAATCCATGCAATCTTTCTGAAGGGTAATCACATGACTTGCAACCCAGTGGACTTTGATGTGCCCTGGCCCCGCACTTTTTCTTTAAAGCCAAGGGAAAATTGGAGCATTCAATTTTTCATGACAGTGTTTCTGTAAATGGTGAATTTCCCTCTCCTAAGCATCCGATGTTAGTACAATGGGGAAACCTGGTCCAGCAGTGGCTGAGGATATAGAGAAACAATCTTAGGTGGTGTGTAGCAGTTTTGAGACTTGCATAGTGTGCTAGGTCGTTGTTGACACAAGCAAGGGTCATTTCAGAAGAGAGAATCTCATTTGAGAAACTGCCTCCAGGAGACTGGCCTTTAAGCAAGTCTGCAGGCAGCTGGGGCATTTTCTTGATTGATGATTGATGTGGGGAGGGCCCAGCTCACTGTGGGCAGTGTCGCCCCTGGGTTGTATAGGAAAGCAAGCTGAGCAAGCAATGAAGAACTAACCGGTAATCAGTGTTCTCCCACGGACTCTTCTTCAGTTCCTGCCTCAAGATTCTGGGGGGAAAGGCCAGACCAGGTAAATTAGGGGTGATTTCAATATCAGTAGACTGTGAAGATAAGGAATTTCAATGAAGTGAATTTCAGAGAGAAATCTGAGAATGAACAATGACAGGATTTAAAATGGGGACAGAACAAAAGAAAGGGGCCTCTAATCATACAAGAAGGATCGCTAAGACCCTGTAAAATTATCATTTGCAGCTATCAACGTGATAAGCTGGGTGAGCGCCATCTAAGCTTCCACGCGCCTGCTGGACTTTGTTGCTAGTGGGAAATTTGCATTATCTTTGGGTATCACCCTACCCATCAGGTGTTTTAACAGCAAAGAGGAAATATAGTGTGTGTATATGCATGGCATGTGTGCATGGTGTCAGCACAGACCTGCACAAACCACGGGGGCCAGAGGAGGATGCCAGGTGTCCTGCTCTATCACTGTCCACCTTATTCTCTTATTCAGTGAGGGCCTCTCACTGAACTTAGAACTAAACTAGCAACCAGAAAGCTTCATGGAGCTGAGCGGCGGTGGTGCACACCTTTAATCCCAGCACTCGGGAGGCAGAGGCAGGCAGATCTCTGTGAGTTCGAGACCAGCCTGGTCTACAGAGCTAGTTCCAGGACAGGCTCCAAAGCCACAGCGAAACCCTGTCTCGAAAAACCAAAAAAAAAAAAAAAGTAGCCTGAGAATTAATACTGATGAAAGACAAGAGTACA
>NW_026067953.1:7743760-7890092 GCF_014885135.2 Alexandromys fortis | reverse complement strand
AAAAAAAAAAAAAAAAAAAAAGGAAGAAAGAAAGGAAAAGAAAACTTCATGGATCCTGCCTCCGTTCCCTTCAGTGCTCCGATTACAGGTGCATGTGTGGCCATACTCAGCTTTTTATATGGGTGCTGTGAGTTCAAATTTGGGTCCTCGTGCTTGTACAGCAGACATTTCTACCCACTAAGCCACTCCCCAGAGCCCAGACATCATCTGTATTGCATGATCAAACAGCCTCACTGTTGTCTGTGCCTCTTGAACTCATGCGCTGTCCTGGAATTTCCTTTGGGACATTCCTCCTCCAAATGTTGATTCTGTATCATGGGTCCCCAGAGCTTGTCGCCAGGCAGTGTGGTTAAAACAGTGAGCTCTGGGTTCAGTGGGAGACCCTGTCTCCCCTCCCCAAAAAGGAGTAGAATGGTAAAAGGCACCCACATTGACCTCTGGCCTCTATACATGCACACACCAGTGAGCATACGCATGTGCACAAGCATGTGAGCGTGCATGCACACACACACACACACACACACACACAGTTTTGTCTTCACCTGGATAGATAGCCACAGTGGGTAGCTATTGTTTTTACTTAGCCTTCATCTTGCCTTCCTTGTTTTTTAGGTCCTGCTGGGAATGGAATGCAGGATAGCACACGCGCCATTCAAATGCTCTGCCACCAAGCTACACCTCTGACTGTCACTGAGACAGGAAAAATTCACAAACCTGCCACAGCTACCATCCCTGCTGAACACTGTAGCAATCCCGGTTCTTCCTAAATCAACAGAGTTGTCACTAGGGAATGGGGGGAGGGGCAGCACTGAGGGGCACTGGCTGCTGCTTGAAATTTTACAATGAGCATCCATTTGTGTATTGTGTATTGGTGTATTGTGTGATTAGAAATACAACTAAAAATGGAAATTGTGGGCTGGGGTGGAGCTGTGTGGTGAAACTCCGCAGGAGAGGGCGGGGGAGAGAACTGTGTCTGTAACATAACTTGCCCTACAGCTTTTCTTCTCATGCTTCTAGGCCTTTCTACAGATATGCATGCACAGGCAAAGAAAAAAGCCTGGGAGGAAACAAACAGGCCAAAACGTTGCCTGACTGAAGTGAGTGAGTGGGCCTGTGAAGGAGTGACGGAAGTCTTTGAACTTGTGTCTTCCACAATCAAGGGATGCTACTCAAACAATCAGGGTGAGGAACCCACAGGTCTAATTTCATGGCTGAAAATACAGCAAATAAATGCTCTACCTACTTTGGGAAGGCCATTTCCTGCCTGGGTGGTTGGTGTCTGTTCCTAGAGTCCAGAGACATGGATCAGACCTAAGCGGGACACACCTGCTTCCTCTCACCCTGCCGGGGGGCCATCACTCCTCATCAGAGTGCACCTGGCTCTGCCCCAGGACTGTGTGTCATTTGAAAGAAATATGGCAGCTTGCCGCTGGGGACTAAAAGCTACGGGAAGGTTCTAGCCAAAGATGTGCAGTTGAAGGCCACATGCCAGACAGATTTTAGGGACTGCTTGTAAGGAAGTCGTCCAAAGCCATGGCCATGAGAAAACAGGATACATGTGACCCTGACAGCGAGTAGACGGAGGACCTTGGTGGCTGTCCAAGGCTGTCTGCAGGTCTGTACATTTATGGAATTCAGGGAGAGTATCTGTCCAAGCCACCTGTGGTCACAGTGAACTGAGCACAACTCTTGCCATCAGCCATGGGCGGCATCACCTTAAGCAAGGACAGAGCTTCTGGGGGGGATGAGGTCCGTGTTGGGTGGGCAGGGGAAAGTCAGTAGCAAAGGGTTCTTGTCCAAAGCCGAGGGCTAGCAGTGCCTAAGAACTATTATCATCAACTAGAGGGCAGGTCCCTCAGTGGTCTCTCAGCAAAGAGCACTACCCAGTGGGATACTTAGGTGCTCCTGAGAGTGGCCTTACCAAGGTCCCCTCAAGGGTTGTGCTTGTCCCACAGGGCGGTGATAACTGGTTGACAGTGGGGCAGACCATTGTACTTCCTGTCTCCTCCCAGTTGAGAACAAACCAAGCAACAAAACTGACGCCGAGTGGGCTTCACCACTTCAAAAACACCCTTTATAACAGTGCTGTTCTCTCCATTTCAATAAATGAGAGCATTGAGGGCTGGAGAGGTGGTGTCTCGCCGGACTCTGCAGCCTGTGCCCACCAGCCAGACAGTTGTGCCTGCCCTTAGCTTCTGGTCTTTTTGTCACTCAAATAGTCCTGGTTTTGAAAAAAAAAATTTTTTTCCTACAAACCTGTCTTGAACTCTCTAAAAAAAAAAAAAAAAAAAAAGAAACCCCAAACCAACTTTCATTGCATTTATTTACATTTATTTATCAGTGGGGAAGGCATGTGTGTGTCATAGCTTGTGTGTGGAGGTCAGAGGACAGCTTTTGGGAGCCAGTTCTCCCTTCCACCATATGGGTCCTGAGGATCGAACTCAGGGCGGCAGGCTTGGTGGCAAGCTTCTTCATCTGCTGGGCTATCTCACTGGTCCATGCCTTGAGTTCTGAAAAGCGTCTTGAGCTACGCTAGATTCTGGGTACAACTGTAAGGAGAGAAGAATCTGAAGGCTGGAGTTCAGCTGCAGCAATGGAGCCTTGGTCCGGTGCTAAGAGGCTCCTGTGCAGTGGGCCCGCATCACCAGAAGGGATGCTATTAGTGTTCGTTTGCTACCGTAGCTGATTACTGCAAATTTAATGACTTAAAACAATATAATTTACCCTACAGTTCTGGGGGTCGGAGGTCTGAACCGGGTTTCGTCGGGCTAAAGGTCGGGGCAGGACTGTTTCTTTTGGAGAGTCGAGGGGTGAATCCATCCCATGTATTTTCCAGTCTCTGAATTGCCTGTGTTCCTTGACTCCTGGCCCCTCCCTCCACATTCAAAGCCAGCCCTATGCTGCTCTGTCTTCTGCGTTCACCATCAGGCATATTCCAGCTCTTTCGCTTCTCTCTTCTGCCCTTAGGATCCTGGGACTCAAGGGAAGTTTGCTAGTTCAGGTTAATCCTATTTTATAGTTTCTCAGTCATACCCGAAACATCTCTTTTTAACACTGGTTACAGAAATTAACACAATGTGGATGTCTTGGGGAGGGGACGGAAACATTATTCTGGGTGCTGTTGACTCCTAACCTGGGGTTTGTTTGCTTGCTTGCTTGCTTGGTTTTTCCTTCTTGGGTGGGTGGAGCCTTAGCTTTGATGTAACCGAGAAAGTAGCAGCTAAATCATCAAGCTGGGGTGTGCCAGGGAGCAGAGGGGATGTCTGGGTGAAGAGCAAGCAGGGCACATTGCTGGATTTGTTAGTTATTGATAGATTTGTCACAGTAAAAACCTGGGGCCTTCATTCGGGCTTCCCCGTCACCCCCCACCCCACCCCTGTGCATCTTCCCCTAGGAGGAGTGGCACGTGTGTGCTCACTGATATTTCAACATCAAAGCAGGTCAGGTGTCACGCCCAGGCTCAGGGGCACAGGAAGCCAGGCTTTCCCACAGGCAAAGGCAGCAAATGGCTGGCACGCATAGACCGCTACAGTGGGGAAATAAGTGGAGCGGTGGCTGAAGCCGGAGACAGTGGGGCCAGACCCCATCCGCCTTGAAAGGCCAGCTCTTTCTTAAGCTAATGGCCAGTTAGTGAGGGAGGTGCTGGGTCTCTGCCTTGTCAGTGGAACCCCCTGACATTGTCACCCCCCCCCCCATGGAATCTTATCACAATGCTGTTATGTACTGCAGGTATTTCTAGGCTTCCTGTATAAAGGCAATACAATAATTGTGCCCCCTCTGTGTGTGTGTGTGGGGGGTGAATGAGGCAAGGACATTGAATCCAGTGTGGATGGAGTTACAGGCAGTTGTGAGCCGCCTCACATGGGTCTGAGAATTGAACTCAGGTTCTCCACATCATGCACGCTCTTAACCGCTGAGCCAGCTCTCCAGTCCTGCTTTGATACTCTAAATTCTTACGGCTCTCCCTCTTGGGAACACCCACGTACCTGTCTATTTTATTTCTTTTCATTGCTGTGGCTTTAGAACCCAGAGAAGCCGTGTGAATCTGAACAGTGATGAGGAGTTAACCTTGAACACGGAGATTAAGATTAAGAAGGGGGGGACTTTTGATTTCCTGGATTTAGTATTATCTTAATGCAAGACTCCTCCCTGCATGGTCATGTACTGGGGGCTTGACTGCAAGCTGCTAAGATTTTGGGAAGTGATTAGGTCCTGGGGACCTTGACCTAATAGACTGATCTCTTGATGGATTCAAAATATAGGGGTGCTGCAATGGAGAAGGTGGGGTCTTGGGGGCCACAGGCCGCCCTGTCTCTGCCCTATCCCCTGTATATTCCCGCTCCACTGTGCTCCGTTCCTCCCCACCATGCACTGACCCTTCTCAAACTGTGACCCCAAATAAATCCCCCCCCCAAGTTGCTTGTGCAGCTTTTCTGTCACACCGATGAAAAGTCAGTACATTTAGTCTTTCTGGTTAACACACGTGGGCAGAGATAAAGGTGTAGCTGTCTTCACCTCAGCCAACCAATCACCACCCTGGGAATGCTCACACTGGGCAACTGTAATCTCCAGGCCCCAGACAAACACGGATTGCTGAAGGTTCTCTCTGTTCAGAGGACAAGGGATCACTATGCAGACATGAAAAGAGGTTTTGAATCCTAAGTCCTTCCCTTGGCCCACAGTCTCTTGGCCTGGTTCTGCATGTTCCTTCCCCCCCCCCCCCCCCCCCCCCCCGCTCCAGTTCTGCCCTGGCCACACTGGCTCCTTGTGGTTCTGAGCATACTGTGTGCGTCCATCCAGATGTTTTGCCCACTGACCCTCCAGCGGAGAAAGGCCACCCCATATCCTTCTTTCCCCAGCTACCACAAAAGCGCCACCTCCCTGCTGTTCACTTCATACCCATGGCCCACTTTCCTCTACTCGGTGACGTAACTCTAAATGACAGTTACAGTTTGCCTTCCCTGCTTATCTGTAAAATCCCTGATGGCAGAGACATCTGAGAAATGGCTGGGACACAAAACATTCATAAATTCAAATTATAGCCTTACTACCATTTAAAATAAAATTATTCCAGATCTTTTTTGCTTTTAAAAATACAAACAAGACCATGATGGGTTCACCCACTGAAACAGTCTACCTGAGCTAATGGGAGCTCACCAACTTCAGCCGGACAAGGAAGGAACCAGCATAGGTCCAAACTAGTTCCTCTGAATGTAGGTGACAGTTGCATGGCTGGGGCAGACTGCGGGGCCCCTGGCAGTGGCACCAGGATTTATACCTACTGCTTGTACTGGCTATTAGGAAAGTTATTCTCTTTGGATGGACACCTTGCTCAATCTAGATATAGTAGGGAGGACATTGGACCTTCCCCAAAGCAATGTGCCTCATCCTCTCTGAGGAGTGGATGGGGGGTGGGGTGGAGAGATAGGTAGAGGGAATGGGAGGAGGAGAGGGAGAGAGAACTGGGATTGGCATGTAAAATGAAAAAGGTAGTTCATTTTCTCTTTAAAAAAGGAAAATAAAATAAATTAAAAAAAATACAAACAAGCATCAAACAAAAACATGGAGTCTGATTTGTGGCGGCACACTACTCCTGAGCAAGGGGCCTGCCTGGAGTGTGGCTGATGCTGTGGGATAATGCTTTGTACACTGTAAAGAGTTGTCATTCATATTGGTTTAATAAAAAATAAATAACAGTATCCAGGCAGGAAGTATAGGCAGGGCAATCAGACTGGGAGAATTCTTGGGAGAAGAAAGGCAAAGACACAGACGCAAGCCAGATGCAGAGGAAGCAAGATGAGAAGGCCTTAATGAGAAAAGGTACTAAGCCACATGGCTAAACATAGATAAGAATTATGTTTTAACTTAAGTTGTAAAAGGTAGTAATAAGCCTGAGCAATAGCTCAGTTTTTAATTAATACAAGCCTCTGTGTGTTTATTTGGGACTGAATGGCTGCAGGTCCAGGCAAGACAGAAACTTGTCTATAGTTTGATATGCCCCATGTCACGCCATTGAAGAAAACTGGTTTCCCCATTCCTACAGCTATCAAGGAACTGAGAGGACTTGGGGGATTGAGAATATAATCAAAATATATTATATGGAAGAGATTGAATTTTTTTAAATCTATTTATTTATTATGTATATAGTATTCTAGGGATTCTGCCTGCATGTATCCCTGCAGGCCAGAAGAGGGTACCAGATCTCATTACAGATGGTTGTGAGGGACTGAACTCAGGACCTTTGGAAGAACAGGCAGTGCTCTTAACCACTGAGCCATCTCTCTAGCCCAAGAGATTGAGTTTTTGAACAATGTTAAGATTGTTAAAGGCCAGGACATTTGAAGTCAGACCAGCTGCATTTTGCCTTGTGATATGGCCATAAACCTATTGGGATGAAGGGCAGAGTATAGCCTGGACAAGAAATGCCCCCGATAGACTCACACATGTGAACACTTGGTCCTAGTGCTATTTAGGAAGGTCATAGGTACTGGAAGTTCAACACTATGGATGAGACTGAGGGTTTGTAACCTTACTCTATTTCCTGCTCTCTTCTATCTGTGTGTGATTAAGATGTGACCTCTCGGGTTCATGCTCCTGGTGCCACACTCTCACCGTATTTATGAACATCTAGACTTCTAGCGCTTTGGATCCAAATTCCCAAATAAACTTGCTGTGGGACAATGGTTTTACCCTGTAAAGATGTGTTTCTTATACTTGTTTAATAAAATGCTGACTGGCTAGTAGCCAGGCAGGAAGTATGGAGGGGGCGACCAGGCAGGAAGTAGAGGCCGGCCTAGGAGAATAGAATTCTGGGAAGAGGATTCAGTTTGCAGTCATAACCCAGCCGCAGAGGAAGTAAGATGAGAGCCATGTGGCTAACACAGACAAGAATTATGGACTAATATAAGAAGCCTGAGCTAGCGGACCAATCAGTTTATAACTAATGCAGACCTCTGTGTGTTTCTTTGGGACTGAATGGCTACAGGACTGGATGAGACAGAAACCTCGGGCAACATAAACTCTTCCTTCTGATCATATATATTTTACCGGATTACATATATCCTGAAAGGAATACCTGGAAAGGTCACTCTGACTTGTGGTTTGAGAGGTACCATCCTTCATGAAGAGAAGGCATGGCAGGGGCCATGCAGCCATGAGCTACTTGCTCTACATCCTAGCAGGTTAGGAAGACAGAGAAGTGGGGCTAGACTGTAGCCCAAGGCCTACCCCTAATGGCAGACTTCTGCCAGCCAGGTCTGACCTCTACAGTGCCCCCTGCTGGGGACCAAGAGCTATGGAGGAGTTTACATACAAACCTTAACAGAAGTAGCTATCCATGGCAGGCCAGGCTGGTTTTGAGGGTTCTGCTATACAGCTCTGTAGTTACACTGGCTGCTAGCCACCAGTGCAATTCGCCTTTCTCCTCAGAGAGATCATTCCTTAGTGCTAAGAGACTGAAGTGGAGAAAGATCCAATGTTTCTCCATCAGGTTTCTCAAGGCCAATCATAGCCTCAAGAATCTTGGGCCATTGGTCCTTGACTCTCAGGCATCACCAGATCCTTCCTTTGTACCCACACTGAGGTCCACTCCACAGCTTCCAGCACTAAGTTGCCCCTGGCAACAGGAGACTGGAGCCCAGTGAGGTCTAAGAAGTGTGCCCTACCCCACAGGTAAGCTGGGCAAATGGCTGGACTCTGGGCCCTTCACATTCTACTCCCCAATGAGAGATCAGTCTCTGCCATGTGTTTAAAGTTCTTTCCTTGGAGCCGGGTGGTGGTGGCACATGCCCTTGATCCCAGCATGCAGGAGGCAGGCGGATGTCTGTGAGTTTGAGGCCAGCCTGGTCTACGAAGCAAGTTCCAAGACAGTTACACAGAAAAAACCCTGTTTCCAAAAAACAAATCAAACCTAACAAAAGTCTTTCCTTGAAAAAATTTGTTAAGTGGCAGTAGAAATAGTGGTTTTCATAAAGGCCAATGTCTAGAAAGGGAAATTTTGTTTTTTGACAGGGTTTCTCTGTGAAACAGTCCTGGCTTTCCTGGAACTCACTACGTAGAGCAGGCTGGCCTTGAACTCACTGAGTTCACCTGCTTTCTGCGTCCCAAATGCTGGGATTAAAGGTGTGTACCACCATCACTCAACAATTCGAAAGGGAATTTTTAAAATCATCTTGTTTCTCAACTGACACCTATCAATAATACAAAGCAGTCCGAGAACTCTGTACATGTCTGGAATCCCTTTGAGTACATGCACTGGACCTAGAAAGACTCCACTGACCTTGCCTTACTGCGAGCCCTCTAATGAGGTCAGTTTCGCATTCCCTTGCCCAGTTTATGAGTGGTCAAGGGTAACGAGTCTGTAACTCAATTAAAGACAAGTGATGGCAGAGCCACAGTCCCGGAAACACTTAGTCAAACACCGCCAAAGCCAAGAATGTGCAGAGTGGACAAAAGACTCACAGATGTCACAACAAAAGCCTGGAGGACACAAAGACGGGAAGTCCGGCAACACAACCAGCGAGCATGTGCTGTTTTCCATTTTAAGGGTGGAACCTGGTTTTAATCATTTTCCAGAAATGTTTCCAAATTAGGCGGAAAAAAATCTTAAAATCCATTAACAAGGTTGAATTTTCCCCTTCCGTGTCGGAGATAGACCTGACTCCACAGTTCAGACTGTGATGCATCATCCCCAGTAAGGCTCCTGCTATCCATCTCCAAGATTCAGTGCCAAATTCTATGCCAAGTCCCTGTTTATATGATGTGAAACACCTGCCCTTTTCATTTTTGCCACACTGAAAACAAAAGCCCAATCATACCTAATGTGACCTCAAAAACTTGATTTGAGGGCAAGAAACAGGAAAGAAGCATTCTATAATGTGCAAGGGTCTAGGGCTTTCTGCTCCCTGCAGGCCAGTTCTAGTCACGGCAATGGTGTCACCAAGGTTCTCAGCTGGCACCAAGTGAACCATGTGTATTAAGTACATAAAAGAGACCACCAGGACCAGGGTGACAAAGCACATGTGACTCTAGACAAAGATGAAGAGGAAAGACAATTCAAAGATTATGCTGGTCACACGGAAAATGTCCCCTTTCAAAGGTTAACTACAGTGTCCAGCTATAGTGTTGGTAAACAGACATCTTGCACATCTCTAAGCAGGGGCTACAACACCCATGAACTGACTCTGAGATCAATGCTGGGGAAAGCAAGACAACACAGAGGCAGAGAGGAGCACAGCACGGAACCACTGCTGTCACTCAGCGACCGGGGCTGTGACTTCCAGCCCCACTCATTACTAACCATTGGAGAGGTCTTCTTTAAACAAGGATAAAAATCATTATTTAAAAGAAAAATGCACAGTGAAATTTATTTATGTATTTAAAAAGAGTTATACCAATCAGGAATCTAAAATGTAAAAATTAAATATTTGCAGTTAAATATATGAAAATATAGGGGCTGGACAGATGGCTCAGAGGTTGGGAGAACTGACTGCTCTTCCAGAGGTCCTGAGTTCAATTCCCAGCAACCACATGGTGGCTCACAGCCATCTGTACTGAGATCTGGTGCCCTCTTCTGGCCAGCAGGCATAGAGACAGACAGAACACTGTATACATAATAAATAAATAAATAAATGTTAAAAAAAGAAAATATAAAGCACACTAAGTTATTAAAAAGAAATCTTTTTATTTTTCTTAAATATAATTAGTTTCCCTGATTATAACCCATAATCAGTGTCACCTAAAATATAGAAATGTCTCTACAGAACAACCACCCCAGGTCTCTCTCTCTCCATATCTAGGGCAATTGTTCTCAGAAAAAGCAGAGCTGAATTTGTCAAATTACTGTCTGCATTTAGAGACTCTCATGAAAATAAGGGAGAGTCAGACACCAGAGTAATAACTTAAAATTAAGAGCTTTCCACCATGAAACCATCTTGTGCACTATTCCGAGCAGTCTCAGGTGTTGGTCTTCCTGCAGATTCCAGCTCTGGACAATGGCTCAGCTCACCTGCCATACGGTTGGTCATGGTGCATTTCTGGTGAGTAAGTCAGCAGGACAATCATGACCCAGAGATGAAGCAAAGCCTAGAGGGAGGAAAAACAACTCATGTGTCAGTCAGTCTCTGTCTAAGGACCATGCCTTGTCTTTGTACCCCTCTAGGACAGAGTCTGAAACACAGCAGGGGCTCGGTACATGTTTACTGGCTGATCAAAGGAGCCAATGAGCTCAGGAACAGAGAGCTGCAGACTTCAGATCTCTAGTTAAGAGGAGAGGCCCGAACACCAAACACTTGTGACTCGCATGATTCTGTGCAGAGCTGGGAAAGCACTGTGAGGCAGACAGGTGTTGGCTGGCAAGTCCTGGTGAGAAAGTTAATGACTGGTGATCTGAGACAGTTTAGCCAGCTTTGGTGAAGAGATGAATCAGTGGCAGAGGTTGATTTGTGACAAATTCTGGCTCCCTCGGGACAGTATGAATGACATGAGGTTCCATTAGTTGGGATGTGTAAATTCCGTAGGCAGCACACACAGCATCTAATGCCGACTGGTACCCACAACACTCACGGTGGCAGGTGCCTGGACAGGCGGCCCCTGTGCGGTGCACTCTGAATCCTTTCTGACGTCCTTCCTGTTTTTCTTCCTCCTCACCCATCCATCTTTCCTAAACCTTTTTATTTGAGGAATAACTCTTCCCTTTAGTGGATCACATAGAAATTTCTTTTCAAAGTAGGCCCTTAAGTCAGCCTAACCTCTTAGAGATGCCCCACTTAGCACAGTGAGTGGCTTGTCAGCACAGCACACATGAACCAGAACCCAACTACTGCAGCTGGTTCTGTGCAACTAAACAGCCCAGAAGGAAACAAATCAGCCTTGAGATCCTTCTAGAAAAATAAAGTAAAACACATGAAAATAATCAAAGCAACTTTAGAGTGTTAAGATAAAAATGAAATCAGTTGTTTTTACTGTATTTTTGTTGTCATTAGACAGGCTTAAAAATGGAGGTGACAAACTACATTACAGCTAACTTTATCTTCAGAAAAAGCCTCTGAGCAATTTATGTTCTCAATATAATAAATGGCTAACTTAAAAGTTCAATTATCAAAAATGAGTTCTATTTTCTTTCAAAGTTAATTAGTAAAATATGAATAAGATTAGCAGCCAAAACAACAGACAGAAATCAAGTGTACATTACTTTTTCTTTTTTTTTGGTTTTTCGAGACAGGGTTTCTCTGTCCTGGAACTAGCTCTGTAGACCAGGCTGGTCTCGAACTCACAGAGATCCGCCTACCTCTGCCTCCCGAGTGCTGGGATTAAAGGTGTGCACCACCATCGCCCGGCTGTACATTACTTTTTCAAATAAATTTACTCACCATATAGATAATTACAAACACTCGTGCTATGGGGTATCTTCGGAGAAAAATTCCCAGGCGGATACTGTACAAACAGGTAAGAAAAAAGGAATTATACTCAAAGCAAATCTTCTTGAGTTGACATCCTTTTGTGTGTGTTTGTTTTATTTCGAAACAGGGTTTCTCTGTGTAACATCCATGGCTGTCCTGGAACCTGCTTTGTAGACTAGGCTGGCCTCAAACTCACAGAGATTCACCTGCCTTTGCCTCCCGAGTGTTGAGATTAAAGACATGTATTGCCACTGCCTGGCTAATATCCAATGCCTTTGTTTGTTTATTTGGTTTTGTTTTTGCTTCTGTTTTTTTGAGACAGCTTTCCACTAGTAGCCCTGACTGTCCTGGAACTTGCTTTGTTGGCTGGTCTGGCCTCAAACTCACAGAAGTCCACTTGCCTCTGCCTCCCAAGTTCTGGAATTAAAGATGTGTACCACCGCCACCCACTCTAGACCATGTCTTTTAAAAATCACTCATTCACACTATTCCTGTGACTACCACAGAGGAATTTTTTATTGTAGACTCACATGATCACATAAAATGATGACACAGGAAGGGCAAACAAATACTTCAATTGTTATTTGAAGTTAGCTATTAAAACTTGAGTACAAGCATTTATTTGGGAATGTTTACCTAAAAACTTCTGCATAGATACATTTTCCCAAGAGGACTAAACCATAAGAGGGCCAGGTGTGGTGGTAAGCACCTTTAATCTCAGTACCAGCAGGCAGATCTCTGTGAGTTTGAAGCCAGCCTGGACTACACCTACAAAGTGAGACCCTGTTTCAAACAAACGAAACAGAAAAAACAAACTCAGGCAGAGGCGTGCACGAATGTGGCAGAAGCAGTGTGACATCCACCCTCTCTGCTCACAGCTCTTAGCAGGCTGCTCCTTTCTTTCCTCTTACTGTCACTAGCGCTCACACACAGGGAAGTTTTCCACAGGTGCTTTATTCAGACAGTGACTAAAGTCCTGTGGCTTCAGAACTGTCTCTGTCTCTCTTTTTGAGACAAGGTTTCCCTGTACAGCTCTGGGTGTCCTGGAACTCACTCTGTAAACCATGCTGACCTTGAACTCACAGAGACCTGCCTGCCTCTGCCTCTAGTTAAAGGCAGCTATTATTCATTTATTTATTTATAAACACCACAGCTTAGAGGACCAAAGAGATGACTCAGCAGTTAAGAACACTGGATGCTCTTCCAGAGGTCCTGAGTTCAATTAACAGCAACCACATAGTGGCTCACAACCATCTGTAATGAGATCTGCCACCCTCTTCTGGCCTATAGGTGTACATGCAGATATAGCATTCATGCATATAAAATAAATCTAAAAAATATTAAAAATAAATATTCTTTCAAAAATAGTTATACAATTAAAAAACAAAACAAAACAGCTCTATTCTGATTCAGAAAGGCTAAGAAAACATTACTCTTATCATACAAGCCATTAAGACCAAGTCTAACTATAAACACTCAGAGGAAAATTGGCATATTAGAGGGTTTTTTAGATATGAAATTCATCAAGGTTCTAGGTAAACTGTTAAAATATTTTCTTTATAAAGTGGATGCTTGTGCTGGGCAGTGGTGGTGCACACCTTTAATCCCAGTACTCGGGAGCCAGAGGCTGAAGGAGCTCTCTGAGTTTGAGGTCAGCCTGTTCTACATAGCTCTACAGGACTGGCTTCATAGCTACTAAAAACCAAAAAAAAAAAAAAAAAAAAAAAAAGGAGAGAAAAAAAAGAAAAGTGGATGCTTGAAAGCATAAAAAGTCTGTATGTAAATACATAACATAAATTCTAAATATTACTTATGGGCATACATAAAACAAGTTATATCGTACACTGTTCAGCTCTATAGTGAGCATCTTCAAACCCACGATGAAGAACTGAATGAGACACCACAAAGACACTTTTTCAGTGAGCTGTTCTGAGGAAGTCTCAATATATGGTCCAAGCTGATCTTGATCTCACGAGCTCAAATGATCCTATCTGTCTCCTTAGTGCTGGGACTGGTTTCAGTGAGTGATGACAGCTTCAGCCATGCATGGTGGCGCACTGGGAGGCAGAGACAGATGGATCTCTGAGTTCGAGGCCAGCCTGGTCTACAGAGTGAGTTCCAGGACAGCCAGGATTACAGAGAAACCCTGTCTTGAAGAATTAAAAAAAAAAGAGAGAGAAAGGAAGGAAGGGAGGGGGGGAAGGAGCGGGTAAGGAAGGAAGGAAGGAAGAGAGAGAGAGAGAGAGAGAGAGAGAGAGAGAGAGAGAGAGAGAAAGAAGTGAATCTACCTAGTGTTCTTGGTAGAGTTTGTTGGAAGAGGACGGCCAGGACTGAAAATGTTCAACAATGCTTAGGCACTGGCCGACTGCCTAAGACAACTTCACAGCTTGGGAGTATCACAAAGGAATAAGGGAACCGCTACTTTAAATACTAGGGCCAAAATAAATATTAGGCCAAAGGGCTCAGGGTGGCTGTACTACCTGGAAGACATTATTAAAATAGTTGAGGCCGTCACTCATCCTGAGTGGCAGTGCTTACCTAAACTGGTCAATGGAACTAGCAGCTTTGCGAACTTTTCCATACATTCCTGCCAGATTAGTTTCTGTGTCATTAAAAAGAACAGGAACATTTCGCAGGCGTGTCCCTGTTTAAATAAGAGAACAGATTAACATACTGATAGCAAAATTGACTTTCTAAGAAAACTAGGGTTGAAAATGTATCATATCGTAAGAGGAAGAATTTCTCAAGGCCAACTTTCTAAGCACTGCTCTTAGAGTAAAAGAAATTATAACACAGATCAACTACAGAAAATGCTTCAATTTCCACAAAATTTTACTAGACACTAAAAAGTTCACAATATCTGGTGCTTGCAAGAAACAACATTCCTGGGCCTTGACTTTGAGAGAGGTCAGTGGTTCTGGACACCAAGAACGCTGGCTCCTAGATGGGCACTCCAGCTCCACCCCACTCCGACCATCCAACTATCTCTTTCTTCTGGATCACTAAGGACACCAACTCATGTACCAACTATGATTTCAGTCTCTTTCTCTCCATTGCCAACTCCTTCTCTTGGTGTCTTCCCATTCTGGTATATAACAATTCCGCCCTTCCATCCATTCAAGCCCAAATCCCTCACTCTTTTTTTTTTTTTTTGCAAGCTTTTCAGTAAACTCTACCAGCTCACTTTTCAAATAAATTCTCATATTCCCTCCATCCCCCACCAATCCCACTCTGAACAAAACTACCATCCCTTACATGGATTAATGTAAGGACACCATGGCCTCTCTTCCTGCTCTTAGCCCTCTGAAATTTAAGATTTGGGATGGGGTGTGGTCTCTTGTATGTCACCACTGAACCACATCACCATGCCAGGTCTGAGTCGTCCAGACATCATAATACAGAACAAATAGGATCCCTACCTTACTTAGAGTGAAGTCTTTATGCAGGTCTATGCAGCCTTCTCCAAGTTCTGTGAATTCACCTTACACTACTCTCAGCCTCACTCCTTCCTGGTCCTGAATCATCAAGGACACATGCCCTCGGTGCTTTTGCATCTATTTTTCCGGTTACTTGGAACATTTCCTCCAGGCCTCCTTGCAGTTCACATTCTCATCATTTGGAACTTTTTTTGTTTGTTTTGTTTTTGTTTTTTTTTTTCAAGACAGGGTTTCTCTGTAGTTTTGGAGCCTGTCCTGGAACTAGCTCTTGTAGACCAGGCTGGCCTCGAACTCACAAAGATCCACCTGCCTCTGCCTCCTGAGTGCTGGGATTAAAGGTGTGTGCCACCACCACCGGCTCCACTCGGAACTTTAATAACGTGTCACTTTTCAACTGGATTTTTCACTGGCCACCCTACTTACATTACAACTGATCCTCATACATGGCATCCTCTTTACATTTTTTAATTTTTAAAGGAGTGTTAAAGTCAAAGAACTGAGAAATTTGCTCTATGACTGCATATGGGTTTCATGAAGTCATGAGATTAAAATTCTGATATTGGTGCTGACGTACAAAATCTTCAGATTTTGTTATTATTAAAGTGCATGGACAAACATGCAAATTAATACAGACTTCAACACTAATAGCCATTTAATAAGGGATCATGAAAACACATTTCTTTTAAATGTCCTGAAATTTCTAAGCTACGGAATTACTGCCTTGCTTGTCAAATGTCTTATTATTCCAACATGCTTCCCAATCCAAGGCCCTATTTCTCCAAGTCTGACAGCTGTGAGGCATAAGTCCAGATACATCTTTCTAAGGGTTATACTAACAGCCCAGGGACCAGGTCTCACACCAGGAAAAGAATAATCACAAATCCTTGTAAAAATGGTCTTTCTGTAATTCTTCAAAATTATGTTTTGTTGCCATGTTCTTTCCAGTGTTACCTTCACCACTGTCAATTCCAGACATGTTAATGGAGGATCCACTGCTGGGCCCAGTGGAGGCAGAGTGCACCTGCTGCTCCAGGCGCTCTAGCTGGAAGACTAAGGAGTTCTTTTCTGTGCTGAGGTTCTCTATCATGGTCTGCTTCTGGATGACTGTCTCTGTCAGCTGATGGAGTCGGCTTTCTAGCTCCGACTGGCTGCTGTTGCTTAAAGTTTTGTTGGTAAGCTGCAGGGGAAAGTGTTCACTTAATCAGTTCATGGGCTTGATCAATGGTACATGGTATAGAAAGGACAAAAGGACATGAACTGGGTCTTCAAATCTCTACAGTGATAGAGATTTCTCACTGGCTAGAAGTGATTTTTGAACTACATCAGTAGGTCGCACACTAGCAATTAAAGAATGTAACAGAGAATGTAATATTTCCTAGAATGTATATAACACATGGTATATATGTATTATTATGTTAACTTCTTTGTTATTAAGAGACAGAGTCTCCTTTTGTAGCTCTGAACTCACTACATAGCCCAGGTTGGCCTCAAACTCATGACCATCCTGCCTCAGTCTCAGAATACTGAGGTTATAGGTAGGTAACACCAAGCTGAGCTTCTCTTCTGGTGTTGCAGGATGAATGCAAATGTAACATGAAGACACACTGTAAACTGCATTTCTTACTGCAGCTGACATGGTCAAGTTTACAAGCCACAGTTCAAACTTCTTAAGTGGGATTCCAAATCCACAGTTCAATAGTGTGGCACCCTGAAAATGAGGTCTATGATCCTCTCGCCAAACAACTTTGGACAGAACAGAGCGTTTCCATCACCAGACACAACCCACTTTTAAAAGTTTGCTTTTGCCTTTTCCTGGGTTTCCTGGAAGTGGAGTTTCAGGGATATACAGAGCAGATTTAGCTAAGCTGCCACATCATTCTATACATTTTTATCTTTTTGTTTTTATTTTATTTCATGTGTATTGGTGTTGTGCCCACATGCACGTCTGCATACCGTATTCATGCCTAATGGTCATGAGGGCCAGAAGAGGGTACTGGATTCCCTGGAACTAGAATTACAGATGACTGCTGAGCCACCACGTAGATGCCCTGAATTTGGGAGACTGAGGTAGAAGGACTACAGCGCATTCACGATCAGCCAGGACAAAACAGCAAGACTTAAATATTTGTCTTAAAATAGATAGGTAGGTAGGTAGTAGGTAGGTAGGTAGATAGATAGATAGATAGACAGACAGACAGACAGATAATAAAATAAAGGGGGAGCCAATTTCCCCAATGCTGTGCAAAAGCCAGCTGCACGGGCTGCTTGCTCTAACCTGAATGCTGAGCCCCTATCTTGGGAGTGAGTGGGACACATCCTAGTTACCTGTTAGCTACTCACTAACTCATCTAACCCTCTGGAAAAGGTCTGTTCAAGTCTTTTGCCCTTATGGTGGCTGTTTGCTTCCCAGAGCTGGGCCATGTATGACTTTATAGATATCCTACTAATTATATACTACTAATTATATACTACAAAGATTAGTCAATTTTTTGTTAGGAAAAAGAAACCACATGATAATCAGCATGCTCAAACTGAGATCAGAAGTCATGCAGTTTTGGAGATAAGTCCAGCCTCAGATGAAGGGGCTACTTCTACAGAAGAAAGCCATAGTGTATTGCAAATGAAGACTCAAGGGTGTTAAGATGAAAAGTCTACAGCAGCTCAAACCCTCACATAAAATCCTGAAGGACATGGGATGAGAAGGCCTTACTGAAGCAACTCAGGTCACGCACTTCCCTCATTCCTACCTGGTTCCTTAGTTTTTGAATTTCTTCCTCTCGATCTTTAATTCTGCTTTGCAGGGTGTTCTTTGTTCTATACAGATCTTCTTCCATGTAATGGAATTCCTAGCGTAAGGCATGAATAAATCAATGAGCATGCTCCATGCCATCTCCAGAGCCCAAACCCCACACTGACTCATACTGAGCACTCATTCCATGCCACAACCACACAGAATGGACCAGGCATGGATTTGGATGGGTTGATGAAAACAGGTCAGCATGATGCTGTGAACACTGCCTCTGAAATACATGCTAACAGGATAAATCATCAGAAAATACAAGCTATTCTTACCTTACAGCAGTGAGAAAGACTGCACCATCATTTGTGAATGTAAGATTTATTACAGAATATTACTATTGATCATGACAACAAACTGAAGAAGATATTTGCTATCTATGATAAAGACTGATGCTGTCAGTAATTTAATGTTCATAAATTATTTTTTAAAATATGAAATAAGGGCTGGTGAATACAAGGCTGACAACCCAGTAAAGATTTACTAGGAGTGTTACAAGAATTCTTCCATGTTCTAGTCTTTACAAATTCAAGGCTAAACTTACTTAATAAGGTACACATTCAATCCTAAAATTAAATACTTTACATCTGGGATCTCTGACGAGTAGCCCGCAGCTATGGTCAGCTTATGCTCCTCTACTTCACCCTTTACAAATGGCATTTGAGAGGGTGCAGAGAAACATCTGCCACAATAAATCAAATGCATGAAACTGCTAATCTTTAATACACAGCAGCTCTTTGAATAAACTGAAATGCAATTCTGAAAGGACAACTAATCTTACAATTACATTACCTAAGACAGCCTGCAACACACATGCCTTGCAGGTCTTTGCTTGGTTTTTCTCTTAACTGTTACTTTTAAGATTATTCCCATAATAAGTTCTAAAGAAAAATTCATGCCAGGCAGTGGTGGTGCATGCCTTTAATCCTAGCACTTGAGAGCAGAGGCAGGAGACCCTCCCTAATAAAAACAAAACAAAACAACAACAACAAAAAAGAAGGCTTGGTAGGTAATGGTGCTTACAATTCAAGCCTGACAACCTGAGTTCAATACCTAGAACCCATGCAAATGTGGAAGGGGAAAACCAACCCCACAAGTTGTCCTTTGACTTCCACAAGCAAGCAGTGGCACACAGATGGCATGTATGTGCCTATAATGACACATCATGCATATAAACAATAATAATATCCATAAAAAAACCTAAAGTAGGTGGGATGGAAAAGCAAAAGGAACTGGCAAGCTCCTACCTACCCTAATACTTGAGCCTGTGCTATCACCTCTCCTGGGAAGAGGTCCCTCTCCTTACCTGTTTCATCCGGTCCAGCTCCATCTCCAGCTCTTGTTTAGAGGCTTTCTGCCTAGCTATCTGGTCTTGCAGATCTTGTAACTGTTCTCTTGTTGATTCTGCTTCACTAACCTGCTGAGCCTCCACATCCTAAGAAGAATCATGCACACAAAAGCAAAAATTAACAGTTCTGTTCAACATAAACTGTACAACAATCACATGTTGTAGGCAGGGCTCTGCAGCTCCCAAAGGGAATCAAATCAGCTATCTTCACTATGCAGTTTGGCTAGGAGTGAGGGAATGACCAGGATGCCACAGCCGTCTGGCCCACAAATCATCTAGCGTATTAGTACCCAGTAGTTTGCTAGGCAATGCTTTCATTTAAAAGCGAACACTTCCAGAGAGCTGAAGTATGATGCTAAAAGAGACTTCACTACATTAGTTTGTAGAACTTTAAGACAATTCTGAAGCCATTTCTGACAATTCTGAGCCCTCTCAGATCCCCCCTGGGAACCAAGGACCTAACAAATTGCCCACACATGTACTGAAATGTTGGGAACTTTCCATCATCTCCCTGAGTCCTTGTGAATGTTCTCCAAATAGAACTCAGTTATTGAATAGGGGCAAGATAACCCTTAGGTGTTGACTCAGTTACTGATGTTTTGACTTAGGCCCTGGGAAAGGGGCAAAGTGACCCTCAGATGTTTTCCCTTACCTCATCTGATCTGGCAACCACTCTCCAGCCAATTACTGGTAATAGCCCTTTTGAATAAGCTAATCATAATAGTTAAAGAACAACCCCCAGCCACCCCCTTCCTTCTGTGGCTTTTTCCTTTAAAAAATAGCCTGTACCAGCCATTCAGGGTCTTTCTAGCTTCCCGAATACTGAATGACCCTATCATGACAGAATTAATAAAATCCTCATGCTTTTACATCAGCTGTGGTGTGAGAGATGGTCTCTTGGGGCGACTCCTCCTCGGTGATTGGACTTTAGAGTCCAACAAGTTTCACTGTAAGTAGTGTGTGCACCATTAATCAGCACACAGAGAATAACTACTGACTTCCAGCTTTACTTCGGCTACCCAATTGCATATCTCCCCATATTTCTTACTCTCATTTTTTCAAATTCAAAAGGAAACCAAGAGTGCTGGTACAGCACTCTGGAGGCAGAGACAGGGTTTCTCTGTGTAACAACTCTGGCTGTCCTGGAACTCACTTTACAGTCCTGGCTGGCCTCGAACTCAGAGATCCACCTACCTCTGCCTCCTAAGTGCTGGGATTAAAGGTGTGCACTACTGTCACCCAGCTGTATACCTATTTTTAGTTAAAAAAATATTGTGATGCTTTTGAATGGTGGTAGGTATGCCCGTCACCATGTGTATCTATCTGTAAGTAAGAGGACAAGGTGGAGTCAGGTCTTTCCTTCCATTTTTTACAACACATTTAAAACATCAATTTATTCTTTATTGCCAAGATTTATAACAAATTATTTAAAAGTAAAGGCCAATTTTTAGTCCCCATTTAGTTACTTGTTCCATTTCACTCTACGCATACTAAAGTCAAATATGTGAAAATACCTGTTAATGCTCAACATTACTTTAATATATCTGATTTATGATAAAAATTATATATTTTTTATTTTTTTGAGACAGGGTTTCTCTGTAGCTTTGGAGCCTGTCCTGGAACTAGCTCTTGTAGACCAGGCTGGTCTCCAAGTCACAAAGATCCGCCTGCCTCTGCCTCCTGAGTGCTGGGACTAAAGGCGTGCGCCACCACTACCCAGCTGATGCAAAAATTATTAACACTCAGTTAGTACATCAATTATCACTCTGTCAAGCGGCTTATTTTTATAATTCAGAAATAGGTAATTAGGACAGTCAAAGATGAAATTTAAATTCAGGGGCAGACCATTTTACTTGATTGATCAAAATTTAAAATCAAACAGCCTTCATTCTATAATACTTCAAAGAAATTTAATGTATGTTTTTTGAGAAATACCTACATTGCCAATATTACAATCTGATATTTTTAATCAGAGATATCTACACTGACCGTACACCATCTTCTAGCATTACATCTGATACTTTTAATCATAATTATTATAATGGTCAAAGAAGTTTAGTTACTAGTTACTATCAACTTACTTATACATAAGCCAAGTGTGCTTACCCTTTCCACCCTCTCCCAGTTTTTGAAACTTTGATGTGTTGATTTTGGTTTATACTCAATATTAAATTCCTATGACGGCAGTCCTGATCCATCCACAGAAGAAGAAAGATGTGACTGCCCTGTTGAATGAGGTACTGAGCCACACGGCTAACACAGCTAAGAATAATGGGATATACAAATTATAAGAGTTAATAAGAAACCTGAGATAATGGGCCAATCAGTTTATAACTAATGTAGAACTCTGTGTGATTTCTTTGGGACTTAATGACTGAGGGATTCAGGCAAGACAAAGAAAACATCAGACAACAAATGGTGCCCAACGTGTGGACAACTGCATCCACAAAAGCCTGACAGAAGTTAATTCTAGATAGAAAAGAATAGAGTTAAGCATGGCTTATTGATAGCAGCATTTTCTCATGTGGGCTCTGCTTGCTAGAGGCAAGTGCTTTCATTTAAAAGAGGCTTTCTGACTCAGCTTTAGCTGAAAAACCTTGCAGCTCTTTAAAGAGGTCCTGCCACGAAACACTTAAATGGTGTTGATGAAAAGCTGACCGCATGCTTTCTGTTGGTGGCAGGGACCTTGAAATGCCATAGGGTTGTGGCAATAAACACATAGTACCTCAGCCATGAGGCTAGAATCTCAGAAAGCTAAGGAATAGGCTGGATCTAGCCATCAAATCCACAGCTTTAATCCTACCCATATTGCTTAGCAAATTAAAGACTCATGTGGTCATAAAAAGATAAATATACAGTAAAGATAGATTCAAAGACAAAAAAAACTCTAAATGGTTTACAGTGTGTTTAAAAATATATGCAGGCTTAGGAGAGAAAAGAAAAAGGTTAAAGTCCTTTAAAAAAAAAAAGAGAGTAGTTGGGTGTGGTGGCACACACCTTTAATCCCAACGCTTGGAAGACAGAGGCAGGCAGACCTGTGGGTGAGTTCAAGGCATGGCAGCACTCACCTTTAATCCCAACGCTTGGGAGGCAGAGGCAGACAGATCTCTGAATTCAAGGTGTGGTAGCACACACCTTTAATAATAGCACTCAGGAGGCAGAGGCAGCCAGATCTCTGTGAGTTCAAGGACAGCCTGGTCTAGAGAGTAAATTCCAGGACAAAGATACACCGAGAAATTCTGTCTCAAAAAGTCAAAAATTAAAATTAAAAATAAAAGAAATAGAGGTTAAAAATAAAGCCACATAAAGATGAAAAAAACACACAGAGAGTCTGGATACTGTACGTTATTATGTTCTCTTTGAACTGTTTGAATGCCAAGGAAGGAACAACAAATGCTAAAAGATATTTGTTTATAAAAATAAAGATATTTGTTTATAAATGCTGTTGAATTAATCCAAGATAACTATTTTGAAAATACCTTGACTTCAAAATTGAAGTCAAAAGCTATGTTACTTTGGAGAAGAGGTTTTGCTTTTGTTTTCACGGAAAATGAGAGGCTGTGGATTCATTCTGAGGTAAGAAAAATCAGGTTTGATCAAGGAAGACACCTGAGAAATCTCCAGTAGGAACAGATGGCCCAGATGTCTGAGTTCTATATCCAGAACAGATTCAAGACTGCTGCCTGAGATCAAGATTCACAGTATACTCCAATCAGGACTTGATCATAATTCTAAATTTTCTATAGGTCCCCATAAGATTATCAATGCCCCCAACCAGCAGGAAGTAGCCTGGAAAACTACACCCACATCCCCCCAAAATGGATTATGGATATTTTCCTTTGTTTAAAAGAAAAGAGGGGGAAGTGGTGTGTGAGAGAATGGTCTGTATTCTATCAATTATGTTTTAAATAAATGCTGATTGGCCAGTAGCCAGGCAAGAAGTATAGGCGGGACAACCAGACAGGAAGTAGAGGTGGGTCAAGGAGAACAGGAGAATTCTGGGAAGGAGGAAGCCCATCCTCTGCAGTCCTTGCCCAGCCACAGAAGAAGCAAGATGTGACTGCCTCGTGAAAAAGGTACTGAGCCATGTGGCTAACACAGACAAGAATAATGGGTTAATATAAGTTATAAGAGTTAATAAGAAGCCTGAGCTAATGGGCCAATCAGTTTGTAACTAAAAATTAAAAAAAATTCTTTGACACTTAACATACCACAAGTTGATGACACTTTCAGAGCAAAGCAGAACTGGACAGTCCCCTTCAGTGCTTCCACCACTGAACTGACTGCTCCGTCATGCTACCTAATGAACACTGACGTTCTTTAGTTACAAGCGTAAAGACATCTACCTACATGGGCTTAAAAACTGATCTGCACAAAAGAAATTATATAAAACAAATTGGTTTTTTAAAAAATACAAAAGTAACATCTGTCACTTCTGTCATGCTGACAACTTGACATATATACACATGCAGAAAGTTCCAACTCGTTATCTGTGCTCTAATATGATGAACAAACTGCCACTATGTTTTCACTGACAGAAGGTGTATTCAAAATATTTCATATACTAATACTGCAATAGTCTGGAATTAGCTCTGTAGACCTGCCTCGGCCTCCCAAGTGCTGGGATTAAAGGCGTGCGCCACCACCGCTCAGCTCAATTTTTTAATTGTTCATCATCAGAACTATCTTCAGATTCAGATTCTTTTTTTTAATTTTTATATGTATTTATTTATTTATTGTGTATACAATATTCTGTCTGTGTGCACGTCTGCAGGCCAGAAGAGGGCACCAGACCTCTTTAAAGATGCTTGTGAGTCACCATGTGGTTGCCGGGAATTGAACTCAGGACCTTTGGAAGAGTAGGCAATGCTCTTAACCACTGAGCCATCTCTCCAGCCCTCAGATTCTTTTTGGAACTGGTTTGATTCTTCTTGGTGGCGCTGCTATCTGCCTTCTTAACATCAGCACTCTCTACAGATTTGTTACTTTGAGCAGCACCTTCCATTTTGCTTTTTCTTTTTTAGCTGTCTTTTTTGATGGTTGCTCCTCTTTACATTTTTTCTCTCCACCTTCTGAAGACTCTTCCTTATTTTTCTTCTCATCTTCGTCACTATCGGATTCATCTGACAGAATTTCAGGACATTTGGTTTGCTTTGACTTCCTTGTTGTTCCAAAACTGTTCCATTTCTTTTTACTACCTTTGCTTGAAGATTTTTTGGATTTTGGCAATGGTTTGCCAGAAGGCTTTGGATGCATTAAGAAATTCCAGATCCTCTTCACTAGTTTGCAGTTCATGCCTGACCTAAACCAAGAGCTGCACAGATGCTCTTTACCATGGTATTTCTAGACTTTTTGGGTACTGCCTTTTTTTAAACAGAAAGCCACTGAACTGACCTACATTCTTCTTTAATGAGGACACTGCCTGCTCTGTTGTAAAGCAGTTTGTGTAGATTTCTAAGTTCATCTGGTTTTTTTTTCTTACTCAGAAAGAAATGCATCCTTTCAATTTCACAAAGTTTCTGACCCTTCCTTTGTGCAACTGTAAATGGCTTTGTAAGGAAGATACTTATATTGTCATCAATCTTTCTACTTTCTTCTTTTCTCTCTTGCCTTCCACAATGAGACTCTCTTCTCTTTCTTTCTCCTTCTCCTCACCCTCCTCCCTGGGGCCCCACATTTTGGGCTCCTTCTTGGACACGCTGGGTCATCCTCTCCCTCCACAACAGAGAGCACTGCCACCCTAGGCAACTGGAGATCTCAGGTGCTGGGTGTACACGAGGAGGCCACTCCGGAGTGAGAAAGTGTGAGGGCAGAGGTTCTTGCTCCGGCTTCTCAGAATCAACAAGACTTTCAAAATGGCCATTCGGGAAGCAGAATGGGAATGCCTTTCCTTCCATTTCTACGTAAATTTTGGGGACTGAACGCTGGTATCAAGGTTGCACAGCCTTTATATGCTGAGCCAGCTCTACTAACAGCTTCTTATTTCACTAGCCTACTACAGATTTTGCAAATTTCTTGCGCAGGAAAGAAGGTGGATCAGTGTCATTTATGATACTGGCATGAAATGTTAAAAACAAGTCATTTTTATATTCTTACCCCAAAAGCATCAAACAGACATGAATAAATTTAGCTTCTACACAATTTCTAACTAGATGTGATTGAATTCTTTGGAATTCATATTTATTTACAAATTTAAGTGATTCCACTTTAAAAAAAAAGACTAGAATGTTCATTACCCTGCATTAATCTCCTATCACCAGAGCCCTCCTATGATATTTGTGTCAAATTCATGTAGAATAAATGGCCTAATTTATTGTTTTGTGTTAGGGGAATTGGACTGAGGACTCCCACATGCTAGGCAAGCAAACTATTACTGACTCATAATCCCAGATTGTTACTTTTAGATTAAACACAGCACTTATTAGACTATGCATAAAACTATATAATTAGTTTCTGAGTACATGCTACTATCAGGAAACATTTCGGTTTGATAGAAAACCCCGAACTAATCTGTTTTTAAGTGGCAGAATTTAAGATCCATACATTTAAAGACTCTTGTCTGTTTTCTGGTACAGTTCAGGCTTTTATGTACAGGGCAGCATGTGGTAAGTACTTTACCTGTGTTTGTTACCCCTTAGAGTTACAATTACTCAACAGACAGGACACTGTAGATACAGATTTACATGGTAGTTAACATTCTAGCAGAACAAAACACATTGTTTCAATATGCCAGTTCCCCTTAATTCAGAAGCATAACCCCTCAAACTGATGTGGTTGGGGTAAATGGTTGTCTGGGATGCTAAGCAGTAAGTGTTACCTGCAATTCAGATCTCAGCTGATGTATCTGGCCCTTCAGCTTCTGGATCTCCTCCTTTTGCATCTCCTTCTCATGCCGAAGTTCTTCTAGCTCCATGCTGCCAGCAGTATTGCTATCTAGGCCTTCAAAACTGGAGCCTTCCTTTAAACTGTTTATCAATTTTTCTTTAGACTGTTGTAAAACAGAGAGTATAATTAAGCAAAAATGATATTCTCTTATTATTCTTTTTATGTGTATAACTGTTTTGCCTGCTAGTATGTCTGTGTACCACATGAAGGTCTGATGACCACAAAAGTCAGAAGAGGGCACCAGATCCTCTAGAACTAGTACAGACTGTTGTAAGCCACCACCTGGGCACTGGGAACTAACTCATCTCTTAGAGTAACAAATGTTCTTAACTTCTGAGTCATCTCTCCAGTTCCTAGCTTGTACTTTACTTCATTTCATATTATTCATTTTTTTGTGGTGCCAGAGAATGAGCTCGGGGCTGCACACATACTAAGCACACTTTTCAGTGAGCCTTATTCCCATCTAGCTTATACAGTGTCATCTCACCACACAGAAACAAAGCTACCAGACATTCATCCATAGAGGAAATCCACAAGTAATTAAAGCCACAGGGATAAAATTACAAGAAATCCTTACTGTATTGACCTTGGATCTTTTTATTTTGTTTTGTTTTGTTTTTTTGAGACAGAGTTTCTCTGTGTTATAGCTCTGGGTGTCCTGGAACTTCATTTTGTAGACCAGGCTGGCCTTGAACTCACCGAGATCCACCTGCCTGCCTCCCAAGTGCTGGGATTAAAGGCACATGCTTCCACTAGCTGTCTTGTCCTTGGATATTAGACCCCAAGATCTTGTTATGGTTACAAATGTTTCTAAGACTTTTCTATTATTTTCTTTTTATCCCAATCATACGCCACTCAAGTAATGCTTGGGTAGCATCTAAGATGCGCTTGGCACTGTAGTGAAGACCAAGTCCCCTTCTGGAAAGCGCCCTCTGCCTCACAAACTAAACAGGAAATTAAAAGCACCCAGTAGAAGAATACAATGAACTCAAGCAAGGGGAAATGGTCAGATTATTGCAGAGTTCTGAGGAGAGAAGGCTTCACTTGAAAGCCAACGTTTACACTGACATTAAAATGCGGCTGTTTTAAAACGTACAGAGAAAACCCCAAAGCACAGTGGTGTGAGGGAAAGCACTGTGTGAGGCGGCTCAGAGTTTGGGTCAATTTGTAATGGTTTCAGATGCCAGGCTAAACTTGTATTTATTTTTATTTAGTTTTGTTTGAAATGGAGTCTTGTACTATAGCCCAGGTGGATCTTGAACTTGTGGCAACTCTTCTACTTTAGCTTTCTAACTGCTAGAGTAACAGGCAGGTGTCACCATATCTGGAGACCAAATTATTTCATTTGACTTGGTAGGCTAAATCAAATTACCAGACAGTGGGCAGGGGAATGCTGTCACCAAGATGCATTTCAGGAGGGATGATCGGGAAGTACTGTATAGCAGGTGTCCAAATGATGGTCAATCTGGCAGCCTGTTTCTGCATAGCTCAAAAGCTAACCATGTATTTCACATTTCAATAGGATTATAAGAAATAAAAACAAAGAATATACTGTGGCAACCATTTTAGCCCATAGAATATATAATACTTACTGGGCACTAGGTAGTGGTGGCAAACACCTTTAGTCCCAGCACTTGGGAGGCAGAGGCAGGCAGATCTCTGTGAATTCGAGACTAGCCTGGTCTACAGATTGAGTTCCAGGATAGGTTCCAAAGCTACAGAGAGAAACCCTGTCTTGAAAAAAAAAATTTACGTTGGTCCTTTACAGAAAAATCTCTGGATCCCTGGCATGAAGGATGAGCAAGAAGAAGAGATCTAAGACTTATAAAGATCAATGTATAAAGTGCCAATTCTCAACCAGTAAAGATCATTTTTTTACACCTTGAATACAAAATTTTAAAGTTATTCTCCTTTCAAAGAATTTTTCCTTTTAAGTGGAGGAACTGTAGGCATTTTCATTTCTTTCTGCAAACTTTATTTTTCAATTTGAACATCACCATTTATATGCCACCTCCCATCCAATCACAAGACCCCAGCCTGGCAACTCTCACACCTGCATCCAGTCTTTGGCCTTTCATCATGTCACCAGTCAAGCTGTCGTCGTCTTTATGTCTTTATCTCCCAGAGCATACCGAACCTCCCCTTTCTGAGAAACCCAGGGATTCCACAGGTCAAATCCAAGAACTCTACCTAGTCCTCATCACATCACAGAAGCTGCCTAACTGCCCATCGTTGTCCTTAGGCATTCTCCCCTGGCCCAACTTCTCCCTGGTTCTCCAAACTCTGGTTGCTCTCTTCTTAGGAGTTTTCTTTGCCCAATTTGTACATGCTGATGTTTAGAACTGTATAATTAGTCCTAGGCCTTCTCCCCGCAAGCTACACGCCATTGACGATTGATTTTACCTACACCCTAATTGATGCTATCTCCTGTGGCTAACACCCAGACCTTCTGCTGAGCTTTAGGCCTGAATTTCTAACTACCTTCCTGACGCGTTCACATCAATGTCCTATCAATTTTTCAAGCTCATAATTTGTCCTAATCGCCTTCAACCCTAACATGCCATCATTCCTCTTTGTTCCTTTCAGAGGACAAGAAACAACACCCTTACATGCAAACAGACACCCTGAGTCATCCCAGATTCTATCTGACTTCTTTCCCTTCCCTCCAATTAAATTTCTAATTTAAATTTCTCAAATATTCTATCTTCTACCTAGTAGCTATCCCATTAGCCATCCTCACCTTTACACACCTAGATCAGGCCCTAACACGTCTTATAATCACCTGTTAGCATCTACTTGCCTCTGCTCTCATCATCTCACTTACTCCTTTCATTACATCTATTGAGTATCAGATATTGCTTTAGGATGCAATGAAGACCAAGATGATGTCCAACTCTTACCTAAGTTCTTCACTGCTGCCATGCTTCTTAATTTCAAATCTTATAACGCTACTCAGTTTCTTTAGCACCTCTCCCCCATTACCTACAGGATACAACCTGAGTGGGCCTTCACAATCTGGTTTCAGCCTGTCACTGGGTTTTTTCACCATCACCTAAACTCTGGCACTAGTTCCCTAGGCATACTGTGTTCTCTCTGAAGCCCTGCTTCTGGCACGGCTTCTTTATCTAAATCTCTACCCTCTGTGAGCCTCCTGCTCCCCTTCACAGTTATCTTTATAGTGTCAGCTCAGTGCAGTGAACACTGGCATCCCTTTCTCTCCAAATCCTACTGTACTGCATCAATGACTTTACCCTGTAAATTGTTTTGATTTTTTTAAAGATTTATTTATTATGTATACAGTGTTCCGCTTGCATGTATGCCTGCAGGCCAGAAGAGGGCACCAGATCTCGTTACAGGTGGTTGTGAGTCACCATGTGGTTGCCAGGAAGTGAACTCAGAATCTTTGGAAGAGCAGACATTGCCCTTAACCATTGAGCCATCTCTTCAGCCCCCATTTTGATTTTTTTAAAAAAATCTGCTAACCTGAATGTGCCCTTAAATAAAAAAGAATAAACAAATAAGTAAATAAAGTTTTGTAAACAACTGTGTGTGTGGTAGGGGTGCATGTTTTTACTGCTAGCTGACAGCAATGTTTTCCAGGACAAAACAACAAAGAAGCTGGTTTGGAGTTGAGGCTCTCAACACCTAAAGAACCAAGCAGCAAGAACCTGAGGTCAGGAGGTGAGGGTTAGAGGCATGCTTGAAGTCTCATGGGGGACAGGTATAAGCAGAGTGAGCAGACAGCAATACAAGGTAGGAAAGAGGATTTAGGACAGACTTAAAGGGACCTTTACTCTTTGGAGACTAGGAAGAGAACCCCAGAGGACTAGAAACAAGGACACGAGAAGACAAACTAGAAGGTAAGGTGGCTATGTTGCACAGAAGACTGGATCTCCAAGAAGGTGAGAGCTGACTGTATCATCCAAGTCAAAGTGTATGCAAACACAACAAAATATAACAGCAAATACACATTCAGGTCATTCTAGACCTTTTAGAGAAGAAAAGTTCAGAAATGTAACAAATAGAAATTATATGATGGAGCAAGGGAAATAAGTTCTTAATAAGTAAAGACAGTATAGTCCTAACCATTCTGATGTATCTGACATTGAGACAAAACAGGGAACAGCTCAAAAAAAAAAAAAAAAAGAAAACAAAACATAAAACCAACTTAATTTTTCTTCTTCTTTGGGAGGGGTCCCAAAATCTAGTCCTCAGTCTTCCACTAAGTGACCACACGCTTCCGTGAGCTAGGACACAGCAGCAGTAGTCACACACACAAGAACAGCAAGATGTATGAGAAGCAACTAAACTGAAGCAGGTGGATGGAACCCATGCACAGACAGACAGACAGACCACCCTAAATAAAAGCAAAAGCGCACATTTGCTCTCTGACGAGAAGCTGAAGGCTACATTGGTGACTGCAGTTTTTATAGGAACCACCACAGGGATATAACATAGCTGCTTAACAACAATAGCGTTATAAGTGATAAAGGTAACAAGCTGAAGATGTGAATCATGCAGTGGTAAGCTCAGAATTTCTACCCTTCCCAAAAGGTCCTAAATGCAGCAGGGCAATGCAGCCAACACATCACCTCACAGTATCTAGGGTGCTGGTGCCTCCCAGAGAGGGGTACATCAGAGTGTACACTCATGCTTACCTGGAGTATTCGTGTAGCTTTCTGCTTGTAGTCAGTCAATTCCTGCTTAGAAGACTCCAAGCTTGACCTGTGTAGCTTGACTTGCTGCTGGAGCTCATCAACCTTCTTCTTCTCCTCAGAGTACTTTCTTTCTGCCTGAGTAACCGCTTCTGCCAAATTCTGACGTTCCACTTCCATTTTATTAAGGCGTGCAGTGAATTCACTCTGTGGTAAATTTTACATTATACTTATCCTTATCATTTAGTTTGAAATATATTTACATCCATGCATTCAGATATCTTTAGGGATTTGTTAGCTCTAACCAACAGTAAGGTGAAAAAGAATAGAAAAATATATAAAGTTGTGGCACCCAAGCACAGCAATGCATTAAAGTTAACTAGGAGTTTGTTCAAGGTGCAGCAAGGTCTATTCTGAGGCTTAGCAAAATGGAATTTCCAATTTTGGTGCTGGGGATCTGTTTTCTAAGAAATGTGCCAGAAATGGTGCTGTACACCTAACTCTAGTACTTGGGAGGCAGAGGTAGGAGAATTGTCACAAAGGTGAAGTAACCCTCAGCAGATCAGTGAAAGACACTATTTATTTTATTTAATTTTGAGCAGATTCTCTCACCAAGGCTAGACTGGCTGGCCAGAGAGCTCCACCCAGAACTGAGGTCACAGATTTGTACTACCATGCACACCTTCTTTACATGAATCCAATCTCAGGTCCTTGTGCTGGCAAAGCACGAACTGTACTAAAGCCTCTCCCCAGCCTCCACTTCATTATTTTTTATGGCCTTAACAGGGTTTCCTTGTATGGACATGTCACAGATTGTTTATCCCAGCAGCAAGCAACATTTGTATTTGCAGCTTTGCCCATACACGAACACTGCTCTACACAGTCAGCAAGCTTTATGTGAACACACATTTTTAATCTCTTGGGGAGATATGTAAAGTAGAACTGCTAAACCATAGAAACTCTATGTCTCTATGTTTAGCTTCTTGGGGAACAGCCTGTTCTTAGAAAAACTTTTGAATATTTTTAGAACAATTAGGTATGTGACTAAATTTTAAGGACTCTAAATATAAACCAAGTATCCCTGAAGACAGTTTCAATAGCTGAGTGAATAAATTGCAATATGCTGTAAGTGTAAAGTACACCAGGTTTTTGTTTGTTTGTTGTTATTTGGGTGTCTTTTCTTTTCTTTTGAGACAGGGTTTCTCTGAATAACAGCCCTAGCTGTCTTGGAACTAGCTCTTGTAGACCAGGCTGGCCTCGAACTAACAGGGATCCACCTGCCTTTGCCTCCCAAGTGCTAGGATTAAAGATTTTTGCCAGCACCGCCCAGTAAGTACATCGTGTTTTAAAAACTCAGAAGACAGAAAACAATGTAAAATATCTCATTAATATATATTTTTCTTCGAGACAGGTTTCTCTGTGTAGTCTTAACTGTCCTGGAACTTGCTCTGCAGACCAGGCTGGTCTCAAAATCAAAGATCCACCTGCCATTGCCTCGTGAGAGCTGGGATTAGGACTGCACTGCCACCACCTGGCCTCTCATTAATATTTTCTAATATGAACTACAAGTTGAACAGGTTGTTTACCCCTTATTTAAAGTTCCCCATGACCAGAAGTATTTCAGAATTGTTTTTTTCAGATTTTAGAATGTTTACAGATGCAAAATAAGAGTTTGAAACCTTGACTGTCCAATAGATTCATCCTTGAGTCTTATAAAAATAAACCATTAAACCAGGCACGGTGTTGAATGCCCTGAATACCAGCCCTTAGGAGGGAGAAGCAAGTGGACCTCTGCAATTTTTGAGGTCAGCAAGGTCTACATAGTGAAGTCCTTAGTGACTTCCAGGACTACATAGTGAGACTCTGTCTCAAAAACAAAACAAAAACAAAAAACAAAACAATCCCCGAGCTGGGCAGTGGTGGTGCACACCTTTAATCCCAGCACTCGGGAGGCAGAGACAGGTGAATCTCTGTGAGTCTGAGGCCAGCCCGGTCTACAAGAGCTAGTTCCAGGACAGCTAGGGCTGTTACACAGAGAAACCCTGTCTCGAAAAACAAAAAACAAACAAACAAAAAAAAAAACAAAAACAAAAAAGAAGAGATGTAAATAGCACGTACAATTTTCTCTTGAAATAAATGAATCAGGTTAAACTAGAACTAGACAAGGTTAAATAAAAGTAAACAAGATATCCCAAGCTGGCATTTACTGAATTGGCAATGGTTGTTACAACCAAATTCAATGACAGATGCACAACTCTAATGAACATTAATCATTTTAATTTTCTCTAATATGTAAAATTAATTTAGCAAGGATTAAGATAATTTTTTCAAGTATCTAGGCTTCTGTTTGACTAATGCATGGCAGAATTCTGCTGAGGAATGAATGTGCTATGAAGTACAGAGGCAACCCCCTGCCTGAGCACCAGAAGAATGCAGTATCTCCTTCTGACCTGCATCTGTTTGTAGCTCTCCTGCTCTCTCTTTAGAGTGGCATCGGCTTCATGCAGCCTCTCCTGAAGAGTTTGCAGAGCTTGGTTCTGTAGACTACTGCCTTCATTGTGATCCTGCATTATTCTAAAAGAAAATGATCACATCAAAGAACACACTTCCACAGGGAGCAAGCAATCAGGTGCCATAATTCCTAGAGCATCTGAATTAGTCAAACCAAATAGGTGGTGTAAGTTTTTTCTTAATTATTTACTTAATTGACTGGTGTTTTGCTTGCATGTATGTTGATGTGAGAATGTCAGATCCCCTGGAACTGTAGTTACAGACAATGTGAGCTACCATATGGTTGGCTAAGAATTGAACCCAGGTCCTCTGGAGGAGCAGCCAGTGCTCTTAATCTCTGAAGGCATCGCTCCAGCCCCAATCTAGACATTCTGAACAGAATATTTTTGTATTTTTAGGACAAATATAAGTGCAAACCATATATTAAATGTATGGATGGCACTATGCTTTTCAAATACTCTCAAGTTTTCTAATAATGTATCTCAATGGTTAAAAAAATTAATCCTTTTTTTTTTTTTTTGGTTTTTCGAGACAGGGTTTCTCTGTAGTTCTGTAGTTTTGGAAAATGAATCCATTTTAATCACTCACATTTCCAACATTACAAGAAATTTTCCCTCTTGTGGATTTCTAAGGCAGCTGACTGTTCATAAGTTGCAAACACTACAATCTTAGTGTCCATGTTCTAGCTTGCCCTTCTTGACTAGCAGAACTACCTACCGTGACTTCTCACTCTGCAAGGCTTCCAGTGCTTCCGTGCGGGAACTCAGCAGCTGGTCAGCCTCCTGCAGTCGCACTTTGAGCACAGCCAGCTGGGAATCCTTTGCAGCCACTGCTTCAGTAAGGTCATCCACTTGGGCTCGTAGTTCCCGAGTTATTCGATCACTTTTTGAATGGTCAACATTCCATTTTTCAACTCTTGCCCTTGCCTTATTTAATTCTAGAAAAAAATAAAATTTCTGTACTCAAGCAAAACAGAATACATCTTTTTATGATATGCTTAGTGATATATGTAGTCTGCCACCAAAAACAATTTTAAAAGTATCGAAATAAACTTCACAGGGTTTCATGAAACATTAGTTTCAAAACATTTCATGTCTATATTAGTCCAGGCAAACCAAAGCTTTTTTTTAGTCTTTTTAATAATCTTATTCTGCCTTCTTCAGTGCCTAAATAAAACTTCCCATCGTTCCATCACACTGCTGTCACTGGCCCTAGGAACCAGAGTAGACATTTCCTTTATCCTTTCTTCCTCAGCCAGTCATAGTATTCACATCTCTCTGTCGCTACCACACCACAGACACGTTAATTGTTTTCTTTTTTTTCCCAAGGCGGGGTTTCTCTGTATAGCCCTGGCTGTCCTGGAACTCACTCTGTAAACCAGGCTTGTCTCAAACTCAGAGATCTGCCTGCCTCTGCCTCTTGAATGCTAGGATTAAAGGAATGTGCCACACCTGGCTATTAATTTTTAGAGAGAATTACGTTTATGTGTATGAGAGTTTTGTCTGCATGTATGTATGTGCATCACATGTATGGCCAGTGTACCTGAAAGTCAGAAGAGGACACTGAATCCCCGAGAACTGGAGTTAAAGATGGTTGTGACCCACCCTATTGGTTCTGGGAATACAACTTGGATCCTCTGGAAGAGCAGCCAATACTCTTAACCACTGAGCCATCTCTCCAGTCCCAAATGTTTTTTAAAATAATCATTTCTAAAGAATTAGGGATTATCTACTTGCAGTCATGTCACTTTTCACATCGAATTCCATGTTCATTTATGGTTCCTGAAGCCGCAACACTGTGACCCTGCCTACTACAGTCTAGCACTTAACCCCAACTTTGGTTCATGAAATAGTTCTCCTTAAAATCAAGAATGAAGTGAATAATTAGATTTTATTAATATCTAGTTTCTACTGGTTCTTAAATTAATAATTTACACATGTAAACCCAGTATGTTAGGCTGAAACAGGAAGATTGCTATAGGTTTGAGATTAGCCTAGGCTATAGTGTAACGTTGTCCCCCCCCCCGCCCTTTTATTTTAATTTAGTGATGTCTTAAAAATCTGAACTAGCCAAAATTCTGTTTTGTGCACATAGAAGAACTGGTTCTACCTTCTTGAGTTTCTTTGGATCTCTGAAGTAGTGAGGCCATTTCCTGATTTAAAGACTGGACTTCATTCCTAAGCAACTGATTCTCCAGGCGGAGATTAGACAATTCATGTGATCTGTTCCCATCAGGGGGTGCCTGGCTGTGCTCTGTGCTGGGGGCCTCAGATGCCGTGCTTTCCTTTGAGGACTCCTGGTGGCCTTCAGGCACTGAATCAGAATTATTCACTTCTGCAAAACAAGAACACACTTGGGTACAAGAGCACTGTCACTATGTAAGCAGACTCATTTGCTTTTGGAACGCCTCTTGGTGAGTTGGTTGCTATAGTTAGGATCCCATAAAAATATCATTAGTTCCTAATAAAAATCTATTCTCATAAATGGAGTCTACAGACCTGCAGGGATCCTCAACGTCTGGACACACTGGAAGAAAGGGAACAGAATATAAAAACAATTCTGGAAAGGAGAAAGCCAAAAATAATTTAAACACTGGATTTCCTTATTTCTGAAATGGTTTTGAAAAAAGGGGATACAAGTGTCAACACTAAAAACACCGAGAAGGCACAACAGAATTGCTGTGGGGTTCAAGGCAATAAGACTAGTACAATAGGTCACAGCAATTTATGATAACCAACCGAAATCAAAAGATCCTTCCAAAGGATGAGTTTAATCCATCTTGCTTTTAATTTTAATTAACTTTGATACAAATTCACACATAACTTATTTTACTCTTATTTTTAATTTTTTTTGTTTTGTTTTGTTTTTAAAACGGGGTTTCTCTGTGTAGTCCTGGCTGCCCTGGAATTTACTCCGTAGACTTGGTGGCCTCAAACGCAATGAGACCACCTGCCTCTGTCTCCCAAGTGCTAGGATTAAAAGTGTGCACTGCCACCGCCCCGCTTACTTTCATATTTTTAATGTGTACAAATATCTGTCTGTACACCTTGTAAATGCCCTGTGTCCATGGAAGCCAGAAGAGAGTTACAGACAGTAGTGACCCATAGCATCTTGTGGGTGCTATGAATCCAACCCAGGTGCTCTAAGAGCAGTCAGTGCTCTCACCACTGAGTCACTTCTCCAGCCCCACATTTAACTTACTTTTTAGATTACATGGGCAGAAGGCAACTTTTCACAAAGTTAGATGGACAAGTAATAACAAGATGAAATCCAGGTGGTACATACTGTAATCTCACCTCCTGGGAGGTTGAGGTAGAATGATTACTGTAAGATTGAGGCTAACCAGCCAGGTGATAGTGGTGCACGCCTTTAATCCCAGCACCAGCGAGACAGAGGCAGGCAGATCTTTGTGATTTCCAGGCCAGCCTAGTCTACAGAGTGAGTTCCAGGACAGCCAAAGCTACACAGAGCAACCCTGTCTCGGAAACACACACACACACACACACACACACACACACACACACACACACACACACAAAATAAAAAAGACTGAGGCTAATCTATGAGATCGAGGCCAACCTAGCCTAGAATAGTTCTCAAAACTAATATCACAAATAAGATCCAGGTTTACGGCACATGCCAGTAATCTCAGCACTTTGGAGGAACTTAAGAGGATGAGGCAGGATTACAAACTCTAGATCTTGTCTCAAAATATCAACAAATAAATAAGTAAAGAAAGACATTTCCCCCAAATATCTGACTACAGGCTCAACAGGAAGAGGCTCTTGCTGCTAAGCCTGACAATCTGAATTAAATCCCCAGGACCTACACAGAAGTGAACGCGTGTAGGAGAGAAACAAATCCTTCAAACTGTCCTTTGATCTCTATGTGCTTCTGTGCAAAAGTGCACCCACACACCTACAGAAAATAAACATAAATATTTTAAAATATTGAAGCTCTTCAGTAGGTCCAAAAAAAGTGGGTTAAAGATCTGAAATTTAATGCAAGGATTTAGATATATGTGCATCTATGTGCCAGTGTGCACACACAAGCGCATACACACACACACACACACACACACACACACACACACACACTTGGACTTAACTGAAACTCACAGGCTATTTTATCTAATTTCAAAGTTATCAAGTTAAAATTTATAAAAAATAGGAAAATTTCATATCTGTAACCAAGGGAAATTTTTTAAGTAGCTCAAAGTCAAAAGAAAAATCATAATTAGAGTGTATTTATCATTTACACATAATTTGTAATAATCTACATGTTAGTCAACAAATAAATTGCAAAACAAAGACTACAGGGTAGCCTAAAGATAAAAACGGTATTAAGATCTCAAAATCTTGCCCCTGCAAAAAAAAAAAAAAAACTCAATTCTTCTTTGGAGTCTTAAAGACACCTTTTTTTCTTTGTTTTTGAGATAGGGTTTCCTTGTGTAGTCCTGGCTGTCCTGGAATAGACTTGGGCTGGCCTCAAATCTACATGCCTCTGCCTCCCAAGTGCTAATATTAAATGCATGTGCCACTAAATCCCGCTTCCAAATTCTTAAAAATATGATCAAACAGGAAATCAGAATATTGACTCAATATTAAAGAATTGCTAATTCTACTTTTCTATTTTGTAGTACTAAGATCGAACACCAAGGCTTCCTGCATTCCAAGCAAGTGCTGCACTATTTAGTTTTATACACAGACCTTAATTATTAGTTTTTATTTTTAGACAGGATCTCACAGAATTTTCCAGGTTGGCCTTTAATTCATTCTGTATCCCAGGAAGGTTTTGAACTTGTTATCCTCCTGTCTCAGGCTCCCAAGTAGCTAGGCTAATAGGCTTACATACTGTGCCTGGCCAAGAACTACTAAAATTTTAAGGTGACAAAAGTATGTTAGTATTTTTTAGAGTAACACAGACAAATGCTTCATAGGGGAAAAAAGATGTAACATCTAACATAAAAAAGGTGGAAATAGGAAGATGTAAACAGAATACAAGTAAAACTGCTGGGGATGCAGCCTGGTGGTAGAATGGCTGTCTAGTGTATGCAAGCTTGTGTTCAGCCACGGGTATGGCAAAGGTCAGCAGACAACATTCACAATCCCTACTATAACACAGTATTGACTAATGTAGACCACACATTGGCAAAGATCCTTCTCTTACACCTGTGAGGACAGATCCTACAATAGTCGGTAAAGAATATTATTCAAACATTTTAACTTAGGATGACACATCCAATCTGCTTGATTCTGAAAGAAACAGGGCTGATTAACTACCAGGACTTTGGCTCCCAGGATTCTCTTCAGTGGCCTTGGTGGTGGTTACACTTGCGTCCACAGAACCGACGCTTGAGGACTGAGAGCTTGGAAAGACGGGCACTTTGCCCTTCTCTTTCTTGATCTCCACTCTCCCCGTCGGCTCCTTCTGGGAGCTGTTAAGAAAATCAAACAGCAGCTCCTCATCAGGCTCTGACATTTTCCTTCGAACAAACTGTGATGAAGGCCTAGGGACAGATGCATGTTCAGTGGGATGGGAGGCCTCTCCGGATGGCCTGGATCCTGCTTTCACGTTTGCTGTGCCAGCTATGACAGTGGCTTTTTGTTGCCGGATGTTATCAGCAGCTGAGGAAATATAGTTAGCTTTAGGTCCAGTCTGGTATGTTGAATCTGTGTTTTGCTGGTGAAGTTCAGGATAGTCAGTATTTTTGCTATAAAAGATGTTGCTGGTATTCTCCTTTCTGAGAGCTGTTGCAGCCCCTTGATCAACTCGGTTTAAAAGATCTTCTGCCCTTCCAGCAAGATCAGCAAACCAAGACATGATGGCAGCAGGATAATCCTACTGATGAACATGTTTAAAAAAAAAGGACAAGATATGATCAGTTTATCATCTGGAAAGAGTTCCGGGTTGAAATCCTAACCTGCCTGTTACTAGCCAGGCAACTTTGAACAAATTACTAATAGAAGATGAGAAACTTTACCTTGAAAATATAGGACAGTAGGTACACTTCCTTACAGAATGTTTTTGTAAATGTTCTGTGATGGGTTTGTGCTGTGCTGCCCAAGCTACCGTGAACAAACTGTCTTCCTATCTGAACTCCTATCCACAGTTGGGGCTACAGGGACTCATCACCATACCTAGCTCAGAGTGGCTTTATAATCAAATAGGGGAAAATACTTTTTGAGATGCTTGGCATGCAGTAACCCCCTCTAGTAACTTCCGCTATCATTATTACAACTACTACTATTTTCCTTATTATTTCAATGAAGGACAAATCTTAACATAGCAAAAACATATGTGAGAGACTACGTTATATTCCCCAAAAGTCCATATACTTAACTCCAAACCTAGAGACCTCAGAATGTGACTTTATGGAGGTGAGGTCTATAAAGGTGTCATTTAAACTGATGTCTGTATTAGAAGAAATGTATACGCAAACAGTCATAAAGAAAGAAGGTAAAACCAAGCCAGAAGATAGCCATCTGTAAGCCAAAAATGAATCCTCAGAGATCAGCCTCAGGCAAGACATCTGGGCTGGCAAAAGTGCTTGCCCTGAATCCTGACAATCTGAATTCAGTCCCTGGAACCCATAGGGGAACAAGACAGAGGACTCAAGAAAGCTGTCCTCTGGCCACACAATTCCAAGTACACACACAACTAATAAGTAAATATATATACAAAATCAGCCTTGCCAACACCTTCATCTCGTACTTAGAAGAGTTAGAAAGATCAACTTTTATGGTCTAATCTATCCAGCCTAGGACACTTTTTCATGGATGCCTTCACAAATCCATACAGGATTCAAACAACAAAGAACATGCTTAGCAAAATTCCACTGCAACCAAATAAAAACAGTTCTCTGAAATTTGTTTCAAAGGGCTGAACTTGGGGAGAAAACCCCTTCTGATGATTACAAAAGTTATGACTGTTAAAGTGATTTATATATGAATAGAGGGGTCTCAAGTAAACTTTTAAGTATATAAATATTTAGCACCTACCATGTGCATGTTAAGCTGAGTGCAAACTTTTTTAAATGACTATCTATCCAACACATTTGGACACTTATAGGTGCCACATAGGTCAAGGCAATGAAGTAATTAGCCTTCATGCTATAGTACAAAGTAAACTGCAAAGTCAACAATGATTGATGAATGTAGTTAGCGTTCCTTTGCCCTGGAAATACCAATTCTAATGCTTTCTTCACTAGCATCGGAGTTATCTTTCCTTATCACCTAGGCTAAGCCTTTTGATTCTATGTGCACGCCCTTCTTTTGCCTTACAGTGCTTCTGGTTATTATAGCTGTTGCTTTTAAAACATCTGTCTCTCGCTCTTGGGGGAAGGGCAGTGGGTGGCTAGACACAATCTCTGTTTTGCTCACTAATGAATTCCCAGAGTCTAGCCTACACAGGCACTCCTAGAAACACTACTGAGGCAATTCATCTTTATCTGCCAAGGGCTGTGCAAACACCATCACAAATAACCTTCTCAGCTACAGTATGGGGTAAATCGCAATATCCTCTAAAAAACAAACATGGCTATAGTTTAGCAAGGTCCCAGAGCTTAGATGATACCTCAGACATTGAAATCTAGGTCAGTTCAGTGTCAAGCCCACCTTTGAACCCCTTCCTCTCCACATCTAACCTCATCAGGGAGTTCACTGTTTAAACACATTCTTCAGGAAACTCATTAGGTGTGTATTTCAGTTTACGAGAAGTCAAATAAAAACGTTAACGTGACATGCATTCCGACTTATAAAACTCCACACAAACGTAAAGTGAAATTTGGTGATGAGCGAGAGAAAATTAACTCTCCCAATTAAAAAAAAAGGCCTAAAGACAACGTATCAATTAACGTCTTGCCTCCCATCTGAAAGTTAACGGGACTTTAAAACACGACCGGGGACCTTCACATGGATTATAGACACCGAGCTAGGGCCTGGACTCTTGTCCTGGTGACAGACTCCAAGAGGGGACTTCGGTGGCGCAAAGCAACCCGAAAGGTCAGATGTCACACAGAGGTAGGGTCAGGGGTCAGCGGTCAGGCACGGCTCTCTGGCCGGCGGTCTGACCAACCCTGGGTGTCCGGCAGGCGATGACACGACCCACTGCGCCCCCACAGCAAGTTAAGTTTCCGGGGGTGGAGGACAGTCAGCCTCGGTGGCCGGAGCCTACGCGACTGTGGCGTCCCCTTCCTCGGCCCTGGGCGAAGACGAGCACGACGGCACTCGGGAAAGGCGGAGACCGGGTCCCACATGCCAAGCCGTCCCGACCGCGGCCTGGTCGCGCCTCACCTGAGGAAGCCGAGAGACAAGGCCACTGCCTGGTCGCCCACCCGGGCCGCCACAGCAGCGGGCTGCTCCCGGACCTGCCGGCTACCTCTTCCGGGAGACGTGGAAGGGCGGCGAGGACCTCAAAACAGAGTGGCCGCCCAGCTGCCTGAGCGGCGGAGAGCCCAGCGCCGCCGGCCGCCTAACAGGCCATTCAGGCGGCGGCAACGGCGTCCGCAGGGCCCTAGCGCCTGGCCACGCCCCCCGTTGGTCGCACACGAACACCGTGCGTGTGACGTAAGCACCGCCTGCACGCGGCTGGCACAACATTGAGGATCACGCCTAGGAAGGGGGAGTGGCCCGCCACAGGCCACGTAAGTGACAGGGGCGGGTCCGGACGGAAGTGGGTGGGATGTGAGCAAATGGTGAGCCCGCCCAGGCCTCTAAACTCCTCCTCCCTCTGGCATCCAAAAGTTTCATAGATTAGGGTTTTGAAACAGAGGTTGGGAACACAGAAAACGTGAGCCCTGGGCATGTGGGATGTTTCAGTATACAAATAGTTACTCACAAAGGCATAAGTTCCAGCCACATAGTAGAAAGAGACACACACACACACACACACATTAAGAATATAATCTAAAATAGAAAACCTGACCTCTGATTCCATGGAGCTTGCTTTCAAGGGGCAGAGGTGGATATCAGCTAAACCAATGATTGAACAATAATTTCAGAGCATCACCAAGGTTGTAAATCAATAAAAACAGGAAGAAATGACCAGAGGCAGGGAAATAAATCAGGCTGTCATTTGAAGAAGAGATAACTTGAGCTGAGACCTAAAAGACAGAGTACTTCCCATAGTACTATATTTATGTTCTGCCTACAGTTCACAGACTCTGAAATCATTGTTCAATAATAAAATCTGTGTTCAACCATTTACTAGATGCTGTACCTACTGGGTGAACAGAACAAGGCTAATGTGATCCTAATGAAAAGTCTACAATATATTCTCAAGTGTGTGCATTCAGGCATTGAGGAAACTAAGGCTCAGAGATGTTAATCTGTCTAAGACTGTGTGTCCTGAAAAGGGGTCCATCTCACTCCAAAGTCTGGGCTCCTAGACTCCACATTAAATATTAGGAGTAATTGCAAACCATTTTCTTCCTGTCAAGTCAGTTTAGTCCAGCCCAGAGCAGCAGAAGCAGATAGTTGCTCTCTGTGTTTAGAGCCCTTATGCAATGGAGAACGATTTCCGGGATCCTTGAGCAGAGTTTGTTCAATTCTCACAGCACTTTCGGGATGCACTGTTCTCACCGAGTGGCCGGTGGTACCGCAGCTCTCAGCTAGTGAGCTGCTCTTCCTGTTAAGGGTTATTTATCATCAGTGGTTGCCAGGTGATTGCAACCCATCCCAGGATGGAGATATCGTTTCCAGCTCCTCTGATGCTGATTTGATCATATGACCCATCTTTGCTGATGGAGTTGCTTCAGTCCAGACCCCGCCCCGAGAAAGCTCGACATATGAGAACACCTCCCCAGAGATGCTCAAGACTACTCCCACAGGGTATTTAAACTGCCCCCCAGAAAACAAACATGGTTTTCTGGTCTTCCTTTCCCATCTCCTCTCTGGGGGGCTGGAAGACCATCCAGGCGCGTGGTATTCATTATACCTGGGCTTTTTCTAATTCGGTTTAATTTGGTCTGACTTGGATTATTGTGTTGGCATAGAGACTTTTCAACTGTGATCCAAATTAAAACAGTTATTTTGGGGACTCACAGTTCCAAAGGGTTCAAGCCCATGGCTGTCATGGCATAGAGCCTGGAGGCAGACAGGTATGGCGCTGGTCCGGTGGCTAAGAGCTTACATGTTGATCTGAAAGTTGGAGACAGAGAAGGGGGGAGAGGGAGGAAGAGAGAGCCAGCTGGGAATGGGATGGGCTTTTGAAACACAAAAGCCTATCCACAGTGGCACACCTCCTCCAAAAAGACTACACCTCATAATCCTTCTCAGAGAATTCCATCAGATAAGGAGCAAGCGTTCAAAAATATATGAGCCTATGGGGCCCATTCTCATTCAAACCAAGCACACCATGTCACAGTTGAGATTTAAAATCTAGCTTAGTGTGACCCCAGAAGTGCTTAAAGCAATGTTTTTTAACCACTGAAAGGTGAAAATGAAAACAGTTGAGGCAGAACCAAATCTTCCTCTTCAAAAATATTAGTGCAAAAATATTAGGCAATGATGGTTTCACACCTTTAATCCCAGCACTCAGGGAGGTAGAGGCAGGTCGATCTTTGTGAGTTCAAGGCCAGCCTGGTCTACAGAGTGAGTTCCAGGACAGCCAGAGATACACAGAGAAACCCTGTCTCCAAAAGCAAAAATATATATATTGGCAGTGGCTGGGTGGTAGTGGTGCACATCTTTAATTCCAGCCCTTGGAAGTCAGATACACACAGATCTTGATGAGTTCCAAGCCAGCCTGGTCTACAGAGTGAGTTCTTGGACAGTCAGGGCTACACAGTAAAACCCTGTCTTGAATATTATTCACATATACATATATATCTATGTGTATATATATATGTGTGTGTGTGTGGTATATGTGTGTATGTATTTTTGTGTGTGTTTGTATACACACAATGGACAGGCTGCCAAAAGAGTATGTCAAGGACTGGGGCTATAGCTCAGTTGATAGTGTGTTTGAATAATAGGTATGAAGCATGAAGCTCTGAGTTTGATCCCTAACTGTGCATAAATTGGGGCTGGTGGTGCATGCCTATAATTCTAGCACTTGGGAGATGGAGGAGGGAGGATCAGAAATTCATATTCTCTTCCTCTTCCTTCAAAGCCAGGACATGCTATCTCTGGTATGTGTCAGGTCCAAAGGATTTCCCCAAATTCTGGTGATTAGGCAAAAGCCAGTATTCCCCAGGAACTTGTGAAATTGATTCCCCTCTACCAAAAGGAGCCATTTTCTTTATCACTAGCAGAAGAAGTAAATAGTTATTTGCAGTGCCACTTAGCATACCAAAGTACTTGCTGGCCTCCAGGCTCCCTCAGTATCAAAAGTATGGTTACAGAGTCCATGATGGCATCCTAGCTCTTCTCACCTACTCCCTACCCTAAACCCAGTTCTGGGCTTCCCTCCCCAGCTACTCTTTCTCCTTATAACCCTGCTATTTTGGCATGCTCCCTCTTCGGCTGACTTTCTCCCGTCTTTGTCTTCCTCTCTCGGTCCCGCTCCTACCCCTCCCTCTGCTCTCCTGCATTCCTTCTCTCTATGCTCCCTACCCTTGTAGCTCTGCTCCTGCTTCTCTCGTGGCCTGGTTCAATCTTCTGGCCATGTCCAAGCTATTACTTTCTCTCTCTGCTCTGGATTCTTCCAAACACCTCTGCCTGTTCTCTCTATCATATCTACAACAGAACCCTTCCCCTTCCCCATACCACAGAGTGGTCATGGCATCAGTTTATACACTGTGAGTCTGTATCTCTCCTAATGCTGTCCTAACCCTGTCTCTAACACCCCATGGTTTCAAGGTTCTCTCACCTGGGAAAGTTGATCCTGAAGGATATTTGTGTCAGCATCTTTCCCAAATTAACCAGCCGATCTTGATCTGACCTGTAACTGACTTAAAAAAATAAAGTGAAGCAGCCATTTATTCCAGAAGGAAATTTTATGTTTGATTTGTTTTGGCCTCAGAACAATAATTTTTTTAACATAAATATACACTGAGATGGGCTGGCAAAATGATTTTGTGTGTTGTCAAACCCAAGGACTGATTTAGATACCCAGGACCTTCATAGTAGAATCTCCGCTTAGTATTTTTTCAGGAGCAATTTTTAATCCCCAATAAGGCAAAAATTGTCTTTACTGTTTTGAATATTCTTTCTAAAGTATCTACATTTGAATCAGACAGTAAAATGTCATCCATGTAATGGTAAACCATAGATTGAGCAAATTGCTTATGTATCATTTCCAGTGGCTGGCTTATAATATATTGGCACAGGGTGCTCTATAGAGCAAGTTCTAGGACAGCCAAGGCCACAGAGAGAAACCCTGCCTCAAAAAAGTAAAACAAACAAACAAAATATTTCCAAAAAGATGTGTCAAAATATGCAAAGTAAAAAAACTTTAATACAGAACTTTGGGTGACTCTACAGGCAACCAGATATATCTCTGTCATATCTAGAGTTTTGGAAGTTGCTTAGAATGTACTTACTGGTTACTCAGGTAATATTATATCCTTCTGGGATTTTTGATGGAGTTGAAGACTAGGTAGTTATAATTATAGTTTTCCTTAGTTATGATAAAAGATAAATTAGATATGAAACTTTAGACTCCCAAGATGGAATAGATGATAAAGGGGGGCAGCGCTTGGTGGGCTTTTCTGGAGGTAGAGTCTGATCTAAGGCAACTCCCAGGCCAAGGGCTGAGGGGACACTTCCCAGGCTCCTTGGATATAGTGGTGTCAGAGGGCTGGGATCTCACTTTTGACCAAATATCCCAGAGTCCTTGGATACAGGGGTGTCAGGGGACTGGGATCTCACTTCCAATCAAACAAAAAGAAAAGGAAAAAGAGAAAGAAAGAAAAGACAATTGAGGGAAATGAGGAGATGGATCAGCAATTAAGAGCACTTGACGCTCTTCCAGAGGACCAGAGTTCAGTTCCTGGCACTCCTATTGGTCAGCTCACAACCACCTATAATTCCAATTCCAGGGCATCTGTGTGATACCCTAATATCACACACACACACACACACACACACACACACCACACAAAATAATAAAAAATCTTTTGTTTGCTCTCTCTCTCTCTCTCTCTCTCTCTCTCTCGACAGGGTTTCTCTATAGCTTTGGAGCCTCTCCTGGAATGAGCTCTTGTAGACCAGGCTGGCCTTGAACTTATAGGGATCCGCCTGCTTTTGCCTCCCAGGTGCTGAGATTAAAGGCCTGCGCCACCACCGCCCGGCTGTTCGTTTGTTTTCAAGCCAAGGTTTCTCTGTGTAGCCCTGGCCATCCTGGAACTCACTCTGTAGACCAGGCTGGCCTCAAACTCACAGAGATCTGTCTGCCTCTGCCTCCCAAGTAGAGTGCTGGGATTAAAGGTACGTGCCACCACTGCCCTACAAAAATCTTTTTAAAATAGAATTGATACACCGGGCAGTGGAGATGCACACCTTTAATTCCAGCACTCGGGAGACAGAGGCAACCAGATCTCTGTGAGTTTGAGGCCAGCCTCGTCTAGAGGAAGTTCCAGGAGAGGGTCCAAAGCTACAAAGAAACCATGTTGGGGCTGGGGCAGTGGAACTGACGCTCTTTGTGCACTTCTAGCTACCAACAGCAGAGGGCTCTCGATACTTAAAAATCCATCTGTGCCTTCTCTGGAGATTGCCAGGTGAAATAAGCCTTGTTCTACTCTTTTGTTCACAGATCACAGAGTATGTGTCCACGAGTGACATTTTACATTCCCAGATGTGACAGGTAACTCTGCTGCTTTCCTCGTGGCTAAACTGCTCTGAGAGACTCCGCCACTGAGCCCCTGAGGAAAACTAGACCTACCCTGGTACTGTTTGTTCATATCTCTGATTCATGAGTTGGAAATGTAACCCCCAGTGTAACGATGCTGTGGGTGGGCCCTTTAAGAAATCATCAGGCATACTGGCCTGCAATCACAGTTTTAGGAAACTGAGGCAGGAAGGGCAGGAGTTTAGCTATATAGCCAGTTCAAGACCAATCTAGGAGAGACCCTGTCTCAAAAACAAATGATTAGGTCATCAGGGAAGAACTCATGGATTTATATTTTTTGTTTGTTTGTTTGTTTTTTATCATAGGCATGGGTTAACTATTGCTGGAATCAATTTCTTTTCTTTTCTTCCTCTTCTTCTTTTTTTTTTTTTTAAGACAGAGTTTCTCTGTGTAGCTTTGAAGCCAGTCTTAGAACTCACTCTGTAAACCAGGCTGGCCTCAAACTCACAGAGATCTACCTGCCCCTACTTCCCAAGTGCTAGGATTAAAGCCACCACTGCTTGGCTAGAGCCAATTTCTTAAAAAAAAAAAAAAAAAAAGTTTGGCTCTCTTCTCTTGCACCATTTTTTAGACTTTTGCCATATTTCCTCACTCACGAATTCCCTAACGCATTCATTCCTTAAGCCTCTGTAAGACTTACCACGTATCGAAGTTGTCACTTTGCTTGCCTCTCCCAACCATTTAGGCTTTGAACTCTGGGGCCCCAAACTTCCCAGATTTGATGAGAACATTGATCTATTTTATCTATATCTTGACTTTGATGTTAAACAGTTATGTAAGCTCTGGATACTGGAAGAAGCTGTGTGGACAGTACACTGGATTTCTGAATGTTTGACCTTAGACATCCCCTTGAGTTCATAGCAATCTCAGCGCCAGTGAGATGGTCTAGTGGGTAGAAGCACTTGCTGTTGTTCTGAGTCCAATCCCAGAACCCACAGAGGAAGGAGAGAACCAGCTCCTAATAGTTGTGCTCTGACCTTCAGTGCACGCTGTAGTGTGCATGCCTACACTTATACAAGGATAACATATGCACACGCATATGTACACACCTCCCCACACAATAATTAATACAACATTTTTAAAAGAAAAAAATAAAATCCCTTGCTGTGGAATAATCCTCTTGTACACTGTTTAGACGTGTTGCTCTCATTGTTCTCATTGTTACAAAAAGCTGATTGGCCAGTAGCTAGGCAGGATTTTGGGGGCAGAGAGAATGCTGGGGGGGAAAAGGGTGGAGTCAGTGATTCACAAGTGTTTCAAGCCAGACTTGGGAGAAGCATCCTGGGAAGTTGATAGATGAGGTAAAGAAGCCTTGGGGCAACACGTAGATTAATAGAAGTGGGTTAAGTTGTAAAAGCTAGCTGAAGACAAGCCTAAGCTATCAGTCAATCATTTATAATTCATATCTTCCATGTGGTTATTTGGGAGCTGGCTGGTGGGACGCAAAAGTTTCTGATGCTATAACCTTATTTGAGATTATGTACTTATAAAAGCTCATTTGGCTCATGGTTTTGGAGGTTCTGATCTTGACCCAGCTGGTTTTGTCACTTTGGGCCTATGTTGAGGTAACCATGGAGGCACCTGATAGAGTATAACCGCTTAAATCATTGGCAGAGCAGAAAGGAGAAGTAAGGGGCCCAAGTGCCAATAAACCCATTGAAGACATGCTCTCAGGGACTCACAGACCTCCTGATAGGCCCTCTGCTTCCTTAATGTTCCATCAATTGCCACTGGGGCCACACTGGTGACTTGGCGATAGCTAAAGTCTAAGCTATACCCTTCCCTTTTAGAGACACATACTGTGACATTGTTTTTATTGAAATAATGGCTGGTACATTAGTTTTCTGTTAATCCATGATCAGATATCAAAACACAGTTGGCTGGGCGGTAGTGGCTCATGCTTTTAATCCCAGCACTTAGGAGGCAGAGACAGGTGGATCTCTGTGAGTCTGAGGCCAGCCTGGTCTACAGAGCGAGTTCAGGACAGGTTCCAAAGCTACTGAGAAACCCTGTTATGAAAAACCAAAAGGAAAAAGCACAGAGTCTTACACCACTGAAGGGACTCTGGCCTTGCCCTCCCCTCCCAGTCCCGCTACCTTGCTAAAAACTGTTAAGTTACATTCCTAAGGCTCGCCCCCAAGGTCTAGTCTCTTATTTGGCCACTTCCTCCTCCAGAGGCTGACTGCCAATGTACAGTTATCAAAGTATTAAAATCTAACAATCAAAACCCCCCTTTGGTTCACCTAATTAATATGCCCAATCAGAATTCACACCTAACAAAGACCTCCCTCCTTTTTATCTCTAAAAATGACACCTGCAAGGTCATTTGCTGCTGTCTGAAAGCAGCCACTTTAACTTTTCTTCCCGCTTAAAAAAGAATCTCACAGGCGGGGGGGGGGGGGGGGGGGGGGGGGGGGTATGGGGGTTGATTTTCAGGCTAGATGTCTTTAATCCCAGCGCCTGGGAAGCACAGGCAGGCAGTTAGGCAGATAGATCTCTGAGTTCAAGGCTAGGCCGGTCTACAAGAGCTAGTTCCAGGACAGCTAGGGCTGTTACGCAGAGAAATCCTGTCTCAAAAAAACCAAAGGGGGGAAAAAATCTTTTGTGAAAACAGGTGTTTGGTTGTGGTTTGTGCGTGACGGGTGTCTGGGAGGGAACCCGTGATGTGTGGGGGCAGTTGTTTGGGGGGGGTGTCTCCAGCTTTTGTGGTCGAGAGGCTGCCTACCACAGGCTGCCTTCTAGTGGTCTCCAACTATTCAGTCCTCCTGACATAAAAATCACATTCATCAGCCAGGCACGGTGGCACACGCCTTTAGTCCAAGCACTCGGGAGGCAGATCTATCTGAGTTCAAGCCAACCTGGTCTACAGAGCGAGTTCCAGGACAGCCAGAGCTACATAGAGAAATCCTGCCTCAAAAAACGAAACAAACAAAAAACCACAAACAACAGCCAAAACAGTTTGTTACTTCCCAGGATCTTAGCCATCTCATCCCAGTGTCGCAGGGCAAGCCAGTGTTCCTTCATCTTGTATTCTTGCTGAGACCATTTCAGGTTTAACTAGAATTTGATCTCTGTAATGGAGAACCCAGTGGAAAATTACCAAACTCTATTCTAGGAACCCGAGGTCAAGATGTCCAGCCGTCTTCACTTCTGTTAAACAATCCGCTTGGGCAGAAGCCCCTCCAGCTAGCCGCTCATCTTAGGTTCCCTTACACCGCTTGCTTCTTTGGAGGCCTCCTGCGGTCGTAGCCCCAGATGCCAGGACTCTGTTTTTGTCTTCAAAAGCAGAGTCTGACATTCAGGGCTACTTGTAGGTCCAGGAGGGCCCGAGTGTATTCTCAGATGGCTGGAATAAAGACGTTCAATTGGCTGTAAACTGCTCTGAGAGATCATTTCTGGTGAGCTTCCCACAACACCAGTGTCCATCAAGGTGCAGAAGCTTACAATCTAAATCACATTGTTTCTTCAGAACGGTTACTCATCATGAAAATCCATAAACTGAAGAGATACCAGTTATCTGCGCTGGGGAGATGGATCTGTGGGTCTGATGCATAAACATGAGGCTCAGAAATCAAGATCCTAGGACCCTGTAACCAGCTGGGTGTGATGGTGCCTTCCTGTCCTCCGCATGGGGAGGCAGGGACAGCAGGAGTCCTCTGGAGCTCACTGGCCAGCCAGTCTGGACAAATCAGCACATTCCCAGCTCAGGGAGAGATCTTGTCTAAAAAATATGGTGGAGAGATTAATAGAGGTAGATAATATCTCCCTCTGGTCTCCAACACGTGTGCACACACTTGCATGCACACCTTTTATGCACACCCACATGAACACAAAGGAACTCAAGAAAAGGTCGGTTATCTGCTCTGACCTGCACACAGTGGTGGAGCAAGCTACTGCTCGTTGGTCTAGATCGTCCTAGCTCAACACAGGACTTGTGGCGGGGGGGAGGGGAACAACACGGGATGCACATTGTTTGTGTCCCGATTGAAGCTTCTTGTTCTACCCTCTAAGTTATTATTCTCTGTGAAAAATAGCCTGACTTTACTGCTGGGAAGTATATATATATATATATCTCCTAGGAAATTGTGGAAATTGAAAAGCCCCATAATATAAAATGTAGGTTCCAGAAATAGGAATGCAGAAATACAAAAATACCAAGTTGTAAGCCTGGGAGAAGGAGAGAGACGGTCAGCAGCTTTCTCAGCTATTAACTATTAACACGGGGTTACTTTGATTTATCACCCATAGCTCCGTCTGAAAGGCTGAAGCGGCCCTCTGCAAACTGAGAGTCAGCTTTTAGATAACCCCCCTGGCTGCTCGTGACCAACAACTGATGTGAGCTGAGTTAACCTTTAAATGATGGGATGTACTAGAGTTTTTGATTGTTCATTGTCCCATACCCTCCCCTGCTACGCACACAACTGGCTGTGTCAGGCAGGGAAAGTGCAGAACTTGGGGAAACACCATCGGAAAGTGCCAGAGAGAAACAATGGGCTAAATACAAACCCAAGTTTAACTGAAAAACCCTGTTAATGGAAATTTTAAAAAAAGCAATTTGTATCTGAGTTTTCCTTTGACATTGTAAAAATTCTTTTATTCATGCCTAGTTCTTGCTTCTTGCTATAAAAAGGGAAGTTTGGAATCCACCCATTGCCACAGCTACAGCCCATCTCTGGCTGTGGCCACAGCTATACCTCATAAGCTTTGTGTTTCCCATGGTGATTTTTTTCTTTTCCTGGAATAAAGCTTGCTTCTTTAGTGGTCTGGTCTCTCCTCCCTACCCCAACATACACATACACATCATTGTACATGCCTGGACCCAACAGAAATTCAAAAGTTTATTTTACCTTTAAAAATTAATTCTTTTTCAAGACAGGATTTCTCTGTAGCTTTGGAGCCTGCCCTGGAACTCCCTCTAGACCAAGCTGGCTTCAAACTTACAGAGATCAGCCTGTCTCTGCTTCCCGAGTTCTGGGATTAAAAGTGTGCACCACCACCGTCTGGTTTAAAGATTAATTTTTTTAGAGGTGTGTGTACCTGTATATGTCTGTATGTGTAGATGCCCACAGAAGCCTTGAGGTATTGGATCTCCCTGGAACTACAGTTAACAGTGAGCTGCAAACCACCTGATGTGGGTGCTAGGAATTGAACTCAGGTCCTCTGAAGAGCAGTACAGGATACTAACCACTGACCATCTTTCCCGCCCCTCTCCTCCTCAAAGACTCATTTCATGGCATCCTAATGCATCTGAGGAATGAAGAAAGACAGGAAAAGTGAAGGAGTAACGAGAAGGGAAAGACACTCCTCGCTCAAAAATCTAGCAGAGAGAAACCAGCAGGACTGATAAAAATCAAAATTGTCTACAGAGACAGTGACAGTGTTTGATTTTCCTGCGGACATCTCAGGCACGAATGTTGAAAACAGCAAACTGTGTTTCTGCAGGGCCCAGTGTGAGCTGAATGTGTGTGACCTTAGAACTCAGCTTCATTAGCAGTCACCCGCTCATCCCTAGACACCCCGCAAACCTCGTTTACAAAGGAAATCTATTAAGATAAGAGAAGCAGCTTGTACTTTTGTTCTTCACTTCTAAACTTTGCTTAATCTTTAAACTTGTACTTTAGGAGCAATGTGACTTTTAAAAACACAGAATGTGTGTGTGTGTGTGTACACCAAATATGAAGATTATGAAGACACCCAAAGGCTCTCTCTTCTCTCCCTCCCTCCCCTGCCCCACCTGAAGTGTTTACTTAATCAACTCTGTACTCTTTCATTATGACTTGTATTGGAATTCTCTTTTTCTGCTGAGACAAGACCTCAGGCATCCCCAGTGAGATAACTGGTATACCTCACTTTACACTGGATACCCTGGCTTCATGCATACCAGGGGAGAGCTCTGCAAACTGAGTTTTAGCCTCTAAAATTCTTCTCTGTCGCCTTAGTTAAGGATCCTGCTTTACATGAAGGAAGATCCTGGGCTGTTGCGGGCATTGTTGAGGTGTGTCTCCCCACTTCCACTGCTTCTTCAGCCAGAGCCAGGATACTTTGCTATCGAGGGTGCTGAAAGAAGAGTCAGCACCTGAGAACAAATATGTCCCCCAAATTGGCCTTCTAGGAGCTGCCCATCACCTGTTTTCCTCAGCACTCCATCCCTGTGACCAACAAAGAAGCCACAATGTCTTTGAGGGCCATCCTAGGAGTGAGAAAGCAATGCTTCTACTGCAGTCTACCGAGTTCACAGACCGTCCCCCTCTCTGGGCGGCAGGAGAATACTCCAGGGCTTGAGCGTCAGGATGAAGACCAGGCACCGCTCTGAGCACAGTACCACACGGAAGAGAAAACGTTAGTAACTGGCTAGAATACTCTGATTAGGGGAGATATAGTGGCAATACCGAGCCACCGAGTTGGAGCTGTGTCACTAGCTTTAGGACAGAGACTGTGTGAGCCCGACTAGGCTCTGTCGCACGTATCATAAGGCAAAGGGATAAGTAGTGGCGAAAGTCAGAATATAGAGAATTAATCAGCGTAGCGACTTTGGGAAGTGGAAAAGAAGTCCTCATCCCAGCCCCTGGCTTCCATATACCCAAAGAGTCTGGAATGTTTGGGTAGAAGTTCCATCCCAAGTCCCGTCCCCTGGAGCTGCCTCAGTCCAGACTCCACCCCTGAGAAAGTCCGCCAAAGGAGGACTCCTCTCTAGAAATGCTCGAGATCACTCTCCGGGGTATTTAAACACCCCCCACCCCCGAACAAACACGTGGTTTTCTGGTCTTTCTTCCCCTTCTCCTCTGGGGGAGAGGAGGCTGGAAAGTCATCCAGGAGTGTTTGCATCCATTAAATCTGGGCTTTTTCTAACTCGGTTTGGTTCGGTCTCATTTGGATTATTGTGTTGTCAGAGGGGCTTATGGGGTGCAGAAACTTTTCAGTCAGTCCTGTGACCACCCACTTCCAAGTTGTTTTTGTTTTTGTTTTGTTTTTCGAGGCAGTCTTTCTCTATGTAGTTCTGATTATCCTTCTGGAACTTCCTCTGTAGACCGGGCTGGCAGCCTCAAACTCACAGAGATCCGCCTGCCTCTGCCTCTCAAGTGCTGGGATTAAAGGTGTGCTCCACCACTGCCTGGCCCAAGTTCTTTTTTTTTTTTTAAGTATATTTTATTTATACGAGTGCTCTGTTTGCATGAATGCTTGCATGACAGAATAGGGATCAGATTCTATTAGAGATGGTTGTGAACCACCATGTGGTTGCTGGGAATTGAACCCAGGACTCCTGGACAAGCAGCCAATGCTCTTTCTTAACCACTGAATCATCTCTTTAGCCCCCCACTTCAAGTTTATTTTTGTGGTACTGATATGGTGATATGGTACCTCAAGTGTAGAGGGGAAAGTGGAATGAGAAGTTTGCATACTTGCATATTCTCAGTTAAGGATTAGCCCTATCTTTGTTCCAGAGTAGTTGGTGCCATCATTGCTTGAAAGGATCGATTCCTGTAATGTGGCTACTCTTGCCCCAGGGGTCAGCCTTACGACTAATTGTGTGCGCTCTGCTAGGTTTGGGGATGCTAGAGTGAGTTTTCAGTCTGTCCTCACTCCCAGGTAACTGGAGTTTAAAGAAGGGTTTAAAGAAGCAAAAGGAGCCGGGTGGTGGTGGCACACGCCTTTAATCCCAGCACTCAGGAGGCAGAGTCAGGCGGATCTCTGTGAGTTCGAGGCCAGCCTGATCTACAAGAGCTAGTTCCAGGACAGGACCCAAATGCTACGGAGAAACCCTGTCTCGAAAATTAAAAAAAAAAATGCTAAAGAAGCAAAAGGAGACAAGGAAGGAGAAAGTGGAGTCTGTTAAACCAGAGACTAAACCAGGTTCACAATCTACGGGCTGAGACCTCTTTGGGGCTAAATGACCGTTTCACAGGGGTCACCTAAGACCATCAGAAAACACAGATATTTACATTATGATTCATAACAGTAGCAAAATTACAGTTATGAAGTAGTAACAAAGCTAATTTTATGATTGGGGGTCACCGCAACTGTACATTTAATATGGGAACTGTATTAAATGGTCACAGCGTTAGGAAAGCTGACAACTCCTGAACTAGACCATCCCTGCCCCGCTCACTCCCATATTCCACACGGCCTGCTTTAGCATGCTTGAGATTTTTCTCAATAAAAACCTGAAATGAAAAAGGCCATACATAGCAGTTGTGGGTGTTCCAGTCAGCCACAGCTAAGGGACTGCTGCTCCACCAAGGTCACCGTTCCTCTGGGTCACCAAGCTCCTTGACACACTTGCCTAGCTGGTCAAAACTGGCAGGGTGCTAGCATAATCATTTTTATTTAAAAATAATTTAGGACTGCGGTGACACAGGCCTTTAATCCTAGCCCTCAGGAGGCAGAGGCAGGTGGATCTCTGTGAGTTTGAAGTCAGCCTGGTCTGTAAAGAGAGTTTTAGACTAAGCAGGCTACATAGTGAGACCATGTTTCAAAAAAGAAACACAGACAAAAACAAAACAATGCATAGGGCTGGAGAGATGGCTCAGTGAGAACACGTTTGCTACACAAACATGAGGTCCTGAATTCAGATCCTTAACACCCGAGAAAAGGCTGGGTGTGATGGTAGATGCCTGAAGTCCCAGAGCTGGGAAGGGAGAGCGGGAGGACCCTGGAGCTCACCGACCAAGTGTTTTGTTTTGTTTTGTTGTTTTTCAAAACAGGTGTCTCTGTGGCTTTGGAGCCTGTCCTGAAACTAACTCTTGTAGACCAGGCTATCCTTGAACTCACAGAGCTCCACCTGCCTCTGCCTCCCAAGTGCTGAGATTAAAGGTGTGTGCCACCACCGCCCCATCTTGACTGAGTCTGTTGAATCAATGAGCTCTGTTAGACCCAATCTCAAACAAAAACAAACAAATAAACAAAAAATGAAAGAAGGGAAGGGGAAAAAAAGGAATATGTTTGGGGTAAATAAGGAAGATGCCACCATCAACCTGTAAAAACCACAGTTTATTTCTGGAGCCATTTTGAATGACCATGGCCTGGGAACGTAGATCTAGGTTACCCCAAATTCCACGTCCCAGTGTGGAAGCAGTTTTCACGTTTTTTTTTTTTTGTATGATTTTACAGAACAAAGAAAGTCATGAATCAAGGTGAGTTTACAATCCATCCATTGGTGGGTGCCCCAGAGAGGCAGTATGGTGAGATGCAGTAGGTATGGTGAGAGGCGGGAGCTAGTCTATAGGTCTAAGCCTGATGCGTTCTTGGCTCTTGGCTCAGCAGAAGCTTGTGTTCTGCTAAGTTAGTAGCTTTGAAGAGGTTTGTTCTTTTGTAAATTTATTATCACAAGGTGTTAGTTCAGGTACAGAGTGGGGCAAGACATGGCTTTTCCAGAGGGCCAACACCAGCCTAAGATAAAGTAATCAACCTTTAAACCTGCAGAATTCCACTCCCTCCACAGCACTGAATTCCAATTGGTCCCTCAGTCTCAGCAGACACAGATACTCCTACCGGCAGCTTTTAGTTCAGCCACAGCTTCCTTTCAGGAGTTTTCATTTACAAACCTCTGGCCTCTACTCACACATGGACTTATACGCATGTGTGAACACACATGGAGATGCACAAATATATACACACACACACAATAAACTAATGTGTTGGACTCTAGCGTCCAAACACCGAGGAGGAGTCGCCCCCAGAGACCACCTCACACACCACAGCCGATGCAAAAGCATAAGAATTTTATTAATTCTTTCATGACAGGGTCCCTCAGCATTCGGGAAGCCGAGAGACCTCAAATAGCTGGCACAGGCTACTTTTAAAGGAGAAGGCCACAGAACCAAAGGGGGTTGTGATTGGCTTATCCAAAAGGGCTATTACCAATAATTGACTGGAGAGCTGTTGCCAGATCAGAGGAGGTAAGAGGTCATTTTGACCCCATTTCCCAGGGGACCAAATCAAGACGTACGTATATGGGTAATTGTTCAGGAACTGAGTACGTGCGAGTGTAGCTGTTAGGTCCTTGGTTCCCAGGGGAGGAGGGGAAGCATTATGGCAAGGAGGCTGAGAGGATTCAGAATTGTCAGAAATAGCTTCAGAATTGTCTTAAAGTCTTACAAATGGACAAAAAGTTACAGAAGGATACACATGGCCTAAATACATATAAAACAGGGGTAATTAGTGAACTGATTGATTATTTTACTTTTTAGTTTTTCGAGACAGAGTTTTTCTATAGCTTTGGAGCCTGTCCTGAAACAGTCTGTAGACCAGGCTGCCCTTCGAACTCACAGAGATCTGCCTTCATCTGCCTCCTGAGTACTGAGATTAAAGGTGTTTACCACCACTGCCAGGCAAATCAATTGATTTTTAAGAGTCAAAAACAAATAGGATACAGTCTTAAGATTCAATAAAACTGATAGTATATATATGAATGTTTGTAATTAAATAATTTTATTATTATTTGTGTGTGTTGAATAGATTTATGGTAACTTGACACAAGCTAGAGTCATCCACGAGGAGGGAACTTTAATTGAAAAAAGCCTCTAGGAGCTGGGCGGTGGTGGCACATGCCTTTAATATGAGCACTTGGGAGGCAGAAGCTGACAGATATCAGTGAGTTCCAGGACAGTCAGGAAAACCAAAGCATTTTTAAAAAATTAAAAAATGCCTACAACATGATCCCTTTTTTTTTTGGCAGGGGGAGGCGTTTCAAGACAGGGTTTCTCAAACTCTGTCTCAAGAAACCAAAAGAAAAAGAATAAGGAGGAGGAGGAGGAGGAGGAGGAAGAGGAGGAGGAGGAGGAGGACGAAGAGGAGGAAGAGGAGGAGGAAGAAGAGGAAGAGGAGGAGGAGGAGGAAGAGGAAGAGGAAGAAGAAGAAGAAGAAGAAGAAGAAGAAGAAGAAGAAGAAGAAGAAGAAGAAGAAGAAGAAGAAGAAATAAAAAAAGAAAGGGTCCTGGAATTTGCTCACAGAGATCCACCTGCCTCAGCCCCCCAAGTGCTGGGATTAAAGACATGTGCCAACACTGCCCAGTTGGTATTTTCTTGATTAGTGATTGATGAGGAGGGCCCAGGCTTTTGTGGGTGGTGAAATTCCTGGGTCAGTGGTCCTGATATGAAAGCAGGCTGAGAAAGTCATGTAGAGAAAACCAGTAAGCAGCACTCTCCTTGGGCTCTGCATCAGCTCCTGTCTCTAGGCTCTGTTTGAGTTCCTGTTCTAACTTCCTTCAGTGATGAATCTGGAAGTGTAAGTGAGTTCGAGGCCAGCCTGATCTACCAAGTGAGTTCCAGGACAGCCAAGATTGTTACCCAGAGAAACCCTGTCTCGAAATACTAAAAAAGAAAAAAAGGAAAAAAAAAAAAAGAGCTGTCAAATGTTTTAGTGCATGTGTGTGTGTGTGTTGCACACATGAAGGTCTCATTTGTCTGGAGGTCACCAATTCAGCTAGACAGACTGTCCAGTGAGCCCCAGGATTCCACCAGTCAAGCCTGTTTTTGTTTTTACATGCCCAGTTTGTGTGAGGGTTCTAGATACTAAACTTAGGTCTTCATGTTTTCAAAGTCTTCATGTGGGGGGCTGGAGAGATGGCTCAGCGGTTAAGAGCACTGGCTGTTTTGCCAGAGGTTGTGGGTTCAATTCCCAGCTATCACATGGTGGCTCGCAATCACCTACAATGAGATCTGGCGCCCTCTTCTGGCCTCAGGCATACATGCAGGCAGAACATTGTATATATAATAAATAAATATTAAGAAAAAAAGAGTCTACCTGTGTAGATGTGAACAGAGGCTAGAAATGGCTCATATTTTCCAGGGGCTTTAGTCCACAGTCCCCCGGCTTCGTGTTTTTAGGCCAGAAACTGCCCATGGGGAGTGAAAGGTGGGGAAGTTGGGATGGTAGCGGGTATAGACAAGGGAGGAGAGGGGACTAGTGGAGAAGAGAGTTGAGTCTGTGGTCTTGTTTTGAAATATTTCCCAATAACAAATGATTCCTTAAAAAAAAAAAGCCAGAACAAGCCCTGCTTACACTATTGTACCTGAAGCCACAGCCAACATCATAAAAGAAGAAAAGCAAAAGGCATCAAATTGAAGCAAATTATCCTGGTATTGTCAAAGCATCTGAAGTAAGACCTTTCCGGGGATTTGCATAAGGAAGTTTTAAAAATTTAAAAAATTTTTTTTTTTTCAACAACAGGAACACGTGCTCAGGCTCGGGAATATGACAAAGATGTGTGAGGGCCTGGCCTGAATGATGGGAGAGAAGGAGCGTCCTTACTGGGTGTGTTGAGTCTGCCTACAGCAGCATGGGCTGTTAAGTTTCGTGTTGATTCAGGTCTCACTGGGTTGAGAGTCTTTTGCTGAGCACAGTGCATTGCCAGATGTTTTCTGCTTCCTGTTTTGAGTTTGTATTTCCTTAGAAGTGCTCTAACTTTCAAACAGATGCTTGCTTTAGAGAAAGAAAAAAAAAAGAGGAACTCAGTTCTCACGTTAACTATTTTATTTTTGAGCTGATGCTAGCTATCATGTGTGCATTTTGCTGAACATCACAAGCCAGTCTTACTACTTGTGCAATTTGGACCCTGCTAGGGAAGTCGGGGTTCCAGTACACCAACAGAAAGCAATGAGGAGTTTCAACAACCCTCTTCCAGCCCATTAAGGGGTTGGAAATGGGTAGGCAAAAAGAGATAATATTGGTAAGTATTCCTGAAATGTACTAAAACTTAACTTTGAAAAAGAAGGGTAATTTTGGAGAAGGAAGCATAAGAAAAGGAGCCGGGCAGTGGTGGCACATGCCTTTGATGCCAGCACTTGGGAGGCAGAGGCAGGTAGATCTCTCTGAGTTCAAGGCCAGCTAGTTCCAGGATAGCCAGGGCTACACAGAGAAACCCTGTCTTAAAAAACAAACAAACAAACAAAAAACAAAACAAAAAACAGAAAAACAAAACAATAACAAAAAAGGAGTCCTAGTGATAACAGGATCTCATCCACCAAGTCAGGGTGTGACTGCTCAGATTCTGCCTGGCCTTGCAGCTTCTCTTTCTCCTACCTTGGGGTGTCTTGGCTGTGAGCCATCTGCTCTTTAGGCCTTCACAAGCAGCCGAGGTAGCCTGTATCCTTCAGGGCTCAATTCATGTGTTTGAAAAACCAAGGTCCTGGGCTGTTCATGGCTAGAGATATTCCAGTGGTAAAGTTATACAACCGAAAGTCAGAAAGGGAATTCAGGGCTGGGGACGTGGCTCGGTGGTAGCGCTTTTTCTACCCAGTGGCACTTAAAACTAAACGTGGTGCCCGTGCCTGTCATCCCGGGACTTGGGAGGTGGAGGCAGGAGAATCCTAACTTCAAGGTCCTTCTCTGGCTACACAGCACGTTTGAGGCCAGTTTAGGTTCCATGAGAACTGTTGGGGGGGGGGGGTGTCTATTCTAGAAAAGTCGCCAGCAGTTGACTGGTGAGGGCTCTTCAGGTCAGCCATTTGCTAAGGGCACAGGATGTTTTGCGGAACTGGGTGAAAGTGCATCTCGGAACCTCACTGTGGGCTAAGCAGTGATTTCTGAACCAGACATGGTTTCGGGAAGCAGAAAAATCTGTTCAGGAAAACAGCAGAGCACGTGAGAGAGGACAAGAGCAAATGCCGGCATGTCCGAGTCCCACACAATTGTAGGCTTCATCCAACAGATACGAACACATTCATTCCTCACAACAGAGAAGGGACGTGTTATCGTTAGTTCCATTTCTCAGCCAGGGAAGCTAGGCACAGGAAGACAACATGTTCAAGATTGCTAGTGGCCGGTCAGCGGTGGCACATGCCTTTAATTACAGCACTCAAGAAGCAGAGACAGGCAGACCTCAGTGAGTTCTAGGCCAGCATAATCTACAAAATAAATTCCAGGTCAGGCTCCAAAGCTATAGCGAAGCCCTGTCTCAAAAAAAAAAAAAAAAAAAAAAAAAAAAAAAAAAAACAAAAAAAAAAAAAAAAAAAAAAAAAAAAACAAAAAAAAAAAAAAAAAAAAAAAAAAAAAAAAAAAAAAAAAAAAAGGCCAACAATAAGCAATAGATCTGGATTTAAACTTTTGTTTTGTTTTGCTGTTGTTGTTTGTTTGTTTGTTTGTTTTGGATTCTTTTTTTTATTTATTTATTAAAGATTTCTGCCTCCTCCCCGCCACCACCTCCCATTTTCTTCCCCCTCCCCATCAAGTCCCCCTCCCTCGTCTGCCCAAAGAGCAATCAGGGTTCCCTGCCCTGTGGGAAGTCCAAGGACCACCCACCTCCATCCAAGTCTAGTAAGGTGAGCATCCAAACTGCCTAGGCTCCCATTTTTTTGGTTTCTTGAGACAGGGTTTCTCTGTAGCTTTGGAGCCTGTCCTGGAACTCACTTGGTAGACCAGGCTGGCCTCGAACTCATGGAGATCCGTCTGTGTCTGCCTCCCGAGTGCTGGGATTAAAGACGCGCACCACCACTGTCCAGCCACGTCCTACAACAAACACTAATAAACAAACAGACCTTGGGGATTTGGTGTAAAGAGCCTCCCTTTAGGAAAAAGTCCAAGGGGGGACCTCAGGCGGGCAGAATGAACTTGGTACCTTTGAATTTCAGCCCTGAGGCAGATTTGACTGGGTAGCTGGGAGTCAGAGGACAGGGAGTGGAGACGGAGAAAGCTGGGAAGGGAGGTCAGAGGCCACAGCAAGCCTTGACTTGAGCAAATAAGTAATCTGAAGTTTGAATATTGAAAAATTAAAGAATGCTATTCTAGGACTAGAGAGAGGGTTGCTCAGATAAAGGTGCCCACTGTCAACCCCGATGATTTGACGTAGATCCTGTCCCTATCTGGAGTGGAAAGAGAACCTACCCCCTGCTGCAAGCCCCCCCCCCCCGCCCCCGCCCCCTTCATCTGCCTGCTAGGTAGTTGAAACTTAAAAATGTGGCTCTAGCTGGGGTGGGAGGTGTAGGCACTCTAGAGGCCAAGGCAGGCGGATCTCTGTGAGTTCAGAGTCAGCCTGGTCTACAGAGAGAGTTCCAGGACAGCCAGAGATACACAGAGAAACCCTTTTTAAAAAAACCAAAATAAATAAATAAATAAATAAGTTTTTTTTTTTTTTTTTTTTTTTTAAGGGACTGAGGCAGAATGTCCGCCTAGCACGCACAAGGCCTTAGTGACGCAAACATTAGCAAATAAACACTCTGGTCACTGTGTGGAATTTGAAGTGAAGTATCTAAGGAGGGGGGATGGGTGTTATAATCTGCAGGTTCTGCTTCTAATGACAGAAGACATTTAGTTCTGATGCCTTCACCCTCGACGATCATGGAGGATCCTGAGGAATGGCTCTAGGTAGCCAATCAAGAAAGTTCTCTGTCATTTTTTTTTGTTTGTTTTTTTTCGAGACAGGGTTTCTCTGTGGTTTTGGAGTCTGTCCTGGAACTAGCTCTTGTAGACCAGGCTGGTCTTGAACTCATAGAGATCTGCCTGCCTCTGCCTCCCGAGTGCTGGGATTAAAGGTGTTTGCCACCACCGCCCCGCCCCACTTTTTTATTATAAGATGGGAATGTTGTAATTGGCTGGCCTGGTCTGTCACAAGCTCTGCCCACTCCCAACCTCCTCCTTCCACCAAGAAAAGCAACCTCTGTCTCTCTGTCTCTCTTTTTCTGGAGAGGCAGCTTCTGCCTCTCTCTCTTCTCCACCCTCCTCTTTCCCCTTTCCTTTTCCCTGTCTGTTTAATTCAATTAATTTAAATTGAATATGTAATTCAATTAATATATATTTTTATTAAGCACCTACTATGTGATAGTAGTTACTATTTCAAGTTTGAAGGTTTAGAAAATAAATAGTTAAGTCCTTGCCGTCAAACAATCTAAATATTGGCTATTACCTCGAAAACTAACGAACTTAGTTATTCTCTTTAATTCTCTTTCTTTCTTCCTTTCTTTTTTTCTTTCTTTCTGTGCTGAGGATCAAACTCAGGGCTTCACACATTCACGGCAGCATTTTCCCAGCTGGCTATTTCTCCACTCCCTCCCTCCCTTTTACGTGTCTTTTTAATATTTATTTACTTATTATTTTGATTTTTATGTGCATTGGTGCTTTGCCAGCATGTATGTCTGTGTGAGGGAGTCAGATCCCATGGAGCTGGAGTTACAGACAGTTGTGAGCTGCCATGTGGAACAGAACCCGGGTCCTCTGGAAGAGCAGTCAGTCTCTTAACCACTGAACCACCTCTCCAACCCTTTCTTTTTAATTTTTAAGGCAGGGTCTTGTTCTAGGCTGTCCTGGAACTCAATTCAGGTTGGCCTCAAACATGTGGTAATTCCCTTCAGCCTTCCTATAGTTGGCATTACAGCTAGTTACCTCCACGTTAGATACTAAGATGGCAAAGCTGACTGAAGGCTAGATCAAGAAAGGCATATAGGTGATTTTAAGTTAACTGGCTCCAAACTGATGCTCTGAGGAGGGGTTGCCCTCATGACCATAGAAACCTCATGACCGAAAGCAGAAAGATATTTTCGGAACTGACGACTGCGTAGAGGCAAAGGCTGGAGCTGGGCCAGTTGTGAAATGGTAGGAAATGAAGTCACAAGAAGAACTTGGAATCATGGGATATTAGTACCACCCATTATTCCGGAGGGGTGCAGATAGTTTTACGTTGGAGATTGTGATATGAAGTTTTTGAAATAGTGGTGCTGGTGGCACAAGCATGTGGGTGTCACTGATGCCAATGAACACACTTTTTGAAATGGGTATAAACCAGGTGGTAGTGGCGTATGCCTTTAATCCCAGTACTTGGGAGGCAGAGGTGGGAGGATTTCAGTGAGTATGAGGCCAGCCTGATCTACAAAGCAAGTTCCAGGACAGCCAAGACTGTTATACAGAGAAAACCTATCTTGAAAAACAAAACAAAACAAAACAAATTGTGAACTGGGCAGCAGTAATGCATGACTTTAATTCCAGTACTCTGGAGGCAGAGGCAAGCTAATCTCTGAGTCTGAGGCCAGTCTGGTCTACATAGTGAGTTCTAGAACAGCCTGGGCTACACAAAGAAACCCTGTCTTAAAAATAATGTGTGTGTATGTGTGTGTGTGTGTGTGAGAGAGAGAGAGAGAGAGAGAGAGAGAGAGAGAGAGAGACAGAGACAGAGAGACAGAGAGACACAGAGAGACACAGAGAGAGAGACAGAGAGCAGATGCCAGCAGATTCCAGTTAGTCTTGCCTGAATGCACAAGGGCGTAGGACTGTTTACTGTAGCATGGGTAATCTACCAGGGGCCCTAACCCTGAGTGAAACCGACACAGAGACCAACAGAAAAGTAAAGAATAGAGGTTTATCTTGGTTTGTGACTTGGTTTCTGGTGAGGGCATTGTGCTATCTTGGGACATGGTGGAAGGGAAGAAGAGCTCATGCGGTATGAAGTGAAGCAAGAGAAAGCCGAGGAAGTCAAATTCTTGTGGCAATTTTCTCTAAAGATTACTAACCTCCTCCCACAAGAACCAGCCCACTCCTAAGAGAAGAGCATAACTTCCCATATTGCAGGTCTATAACTACATACCTCTTTCTTTTCTTTGCTTCTTCTTCTTCTTCTTCTTCTTCTTCTTCTTCTTCTTCTTCTTCTTCTTCTTCTTCTTCTTCTTCTTTCTTCTTCTTCTTCTTCTTCTTCTTTTGAGACAGGGTTTCTCTGTGTAGGCCTGGGTTCTAAACAACTTTTTCTTTTTTAAAAAAATTGTTTTTATTGTTTTCTCCATTCCCTTCTTCCCCTTCTACCCTCTACTGTGACCCCCATGCTCCCAATTTACTCAGGAGATCTTGTTTTTTTTCCTCCCTCTTGTTTAGATCCATGTATGTTCCTCTTAGGGTCCTCTTTGTTGTCTAGGTTCTCTGGGGTTGGTTCTGAACTTTTTTTTTTTTGGAACAGGGTCTCTCTGTAGCTTTGGAGACTATCCTGGAACTAGCTCTTGTAGACTAGGCTGGCCTTGGACTCACAGAGATCCTCCTGCCTCTACCTCCTGAGTGCTGGGATTTAAGGGGTTCTGAGCTTTTAAAGACCCGCATATCTAAGCATTGTCCCTTGAGGGTTAAAGCAGAGAACTGTGGTTGATGTTGCTAAGCCACAAATGCAGAAACTGGAGCTCAGTGAGCGACAAGGATTGTCTGAGGTTGCACAGCAGGAAGTCCTAGAGCTGGGATTGAGATCCCCGCAGTCGGGGCCCAGAGTTCACACCTTCACGCAACAAGTCAGACAGAATGAATGGCTAAATACCTGCATGAATGGGTGTGGTCAGCCCTCTCTCTGAATTGGTGGGTCTAAACAAGGAGGGGTGGTGCGCATGCGTGCATGTGTATAGACTGCCTCTCCTAGAGAGTTTTTGGTAGCATCTGTAAACATTTTTTGGTTTGTCACAACTTGGCGGAGGGGTGCTACCTGCACCAAATGACTAGCGGCTAGGCATGCTGGAAAGCATCCTTTAGTACACTGGACAGCTCTCCCCAAAGAATTGCATACCCCAAATGTCCATGGTGCTGGGCTAGGGAAAGGGCTCTCACCCTTACCCAGAGTTTTCATACTTTCCCCAGCTCCTGCTGCTGTATAATCTTTTGTTGCCTCTCTCTGTGTCAGTGGTTTTCAAAATGTGGGTCAAGACCCTTTTGTGGGTCGAACAATGCTTTCACAGGGGTGGAATATCAGATACTTACATTACGATTCCCAGCAGTAGTCTGTGAATTACAGGAATGATGTAGCAATGAAGGTGGTTTTGTGCTCGGGGGTCACCACAACGTGAGGAACTGTATTAAAGGGTCGCAGTCCTAGGAAGGTTGGGAACCACTGCTGTGTACTCCCAACTGTCCTGGAATCCGCTCTGTAGCAGACTGACCTAGAAACTACAGAGGTCCTCTTGCCTCTACTGTAAAACCCCAGTCTCTCATTCAGTCTCCCACTGTTTGATTGTCTTTCACAAAAGTTACTCTGGAATGATTCCGTGCTGGTGTCTCTGGGGAGCCAGGAGGCTGCCACACTCGGACGTTACCTTCTAACATCCTGTCTCACCAACCTCTGACCTGGAGCCACAACCAGGACTTTTCTGGCAGAAATTCTGCTGTGGTGGGTCCCATGCCTATGTATCTACCGGGATACATAAATCCTGAAGCCATTTCTGACAATTCTGAATCCTCTCAGCCTCAATGCCATAGTGCTTCCCCTCCTCCCCTGGGAACCAAGGACCTAACAGCTACACTTGCACGTACTCAGTTCCTGAACAATTACCCATGTACGTATGCTTTGATTCGGTCCCCTGGGAAATGGGGTCAAAATGACCTCTTACCTCATCTGATCTGGCAACAGCTCTCCAGCCAATTATTGGTAATAGCCGTTTTGAATAAGCCAATCACAACCTCCCTTGCTTCTATGGCCTTCTTCAAAAGTAGCCTGTGCCAGCTATTCGAGGTCTCTCAGCTTCCCGAATGCTGAGGGATCCTGTCATGACAGAATTAATAAAATCCTCATGCTTTTGCATCGGCTGTGGTGTATGAGGTGGTCTCTGGGGGTGACTCCTCCTCGGTGTTTGGATGTTAGAGTCCAACAGTGTCAGACTGCCTGGAGCCGGGTGTGTGTATATATATGTGTGTGTGCTCGTGCGTGCGCACACACTGTGTTGTTGTTTACTCGAGCCAGTGGTGCTTTCCTTTGGCTCAATACCGATCTTGTGCTGCTGTTCCAAGAGTGAGCGTCAGGGTGGTGGCAGTTCTCAAGGTCACAGATTCCTCCCTCCCTCCCTCCCTTCCTCCCTCCCTCCCTCCCTCCCTCCCTCCCTCCCTTCTTTCCTTCTTTCCTTCCTTCTCCTTTTCCACCCCTCTCTCTTTATTTTTGAAACTGGGTATCATTAAGTAGCCCAGGCTGACCTTGAACTCAAGGCAATCCCCCAGGCCTCAGTCTCCCTTGCATTGGGATTTACAGGTGTTCTCTGCCATACCAAGCTACCTTGTTTTCCTCATTAAAATTCTCAAGTTACACCCACTGCTCAAGGATCACCTAGCCTAAGTAGTGGCTAATGTTTAGGGGACACTTAGTTGATGCCGAGTATGGGGAAACCTCAGAACTGAGAGCTCACTCAAGTCCTGCAGCTTATAGTGGGCTTGGAACTGAAATCTAAATCCAGACACCTTGAAAGCAGAGCTCACCTGTGCTCCCACGCCTCTCTGATGTCACCTTGCAGGTCTCCTGGGCTGACCATCACCCTGGCAACCCCCAGAAGCTCCTCCCATTGGCTATCCACTGACAAGTACTACTCTTCTGGTCCACTCAGCTCAACTGTTGCTGAGGGAGCGCAAAGGGGCTGGACCAGACTCTTTGTCTAAACATATCAGGCTGCAGGTCACCACTTTCCGTTCATCATTAAGGCTTAAACAGTCCAAGTCCACCATTTATTGTGGGTGAAAGGGAGTGGGTAAGGATGCAACTTGGTATCTCCAACAGGACAGTCAGTTCCCAAGGAGAAGAAGCAAACTCCGATTTCTCTCAGTACTTCATTACAGGTGGCATTTAAAGGGGCCTGGTAAATACACTGAAGGAGATGAATGAGCTTCGCATATTCTTGGTGGAGGACCTGAAAGCGTGATTGGTCACGAGTTAGACTTGAAGCCCAAGGTCCCTTTCAAGCTTTGGACCTAGGCCAGAGAGCTGTGTGACAAAGGGTCGGTTGTTGCCTTCAAGTTGAAACCCTTACAGTCTATTCAAGGTTTCCTTGTTTGCAAAAATCACCAGAGATAATACTAAGCAGACAGGTGTGGCTATAATCTTATACATTTTTATTAATCAAGACAGGGAGTAGGTGTGAAGATTTACTGGGACAAACAAATAAAAAAACCAAAACACAAAGCCCAAAAAACTCAGGGCTAGGGAAACAGCTCAATTGGCAAAGTACATATTTTGCTTGTATGAGAATGTGAGTTTGATCTCCAGAACCCACATATTAAAAAAAAAAAAAAAGCCGGGTATGATGGGGCATGCTTGTAATCTGACTGTTAGGGAGGAGGACAAAGACTGACTCCTGGCGTTCACTGGCCAGCAGGCCGTCCCAGTCAGTAAGCTCCAGGCCAGATAAGATATCCTGCTTCAAAAGTGAAGGTAGATCTGGGCAAAGAGAAGCATGCTTTTAATCCCCACACTGGGAGGTAGAGGCATGAAGATCTCTCTGAGGTCAAAGCCAGCCTGGTCTACATATTGTGTTTTAGGACAGCCAGGACTAGAGAGCTCCTGTCTCAAAACACCAAACCAAAACACAAATAAACAAAAATAAGGTGAATGGGTCCTGAGGTTGACCTCTGACCTCTACATTCATATGCAAAGTGTGTATATGCACCTTCAGGTGTGTGTGTGTGTGTGTGTGTGTGTGTGTGTGTGAGAGAGAGAGAGAGCGAGCGAGCGACCCTTGGAAGGTGGCCCTGTCTTGGGCCCTGATATACTCATATACTCATGTAGGACTGCATCGATTCTATTTACTGAGCGACAGCTCACGACATTTGCACACACAGTGTTTTCTTTCTCCAGCTCACGGTGACGCCCAACACTTAAGACATAACAGCAGATTAGGATCTTGAATTCAGGAACCAGACTGCTGTGGTTTGCTTCTGCCCCTGAAAGTGTTTTGGGAGCTTGGTAAACAATTAAGCTCCATGATTTTGTCAGGTGTCCTGTCTGTAAAGTTGGAGTGGTCATCCATCACTTGGGGTTGTGATCACAGGTCAAGGCAGACCAACAGAACCACAACAGTCCTGGGGGTGGACGTCAGGCGAGTTTCGGGAGGCTCAGACACTGACAAGTCAGGAGACCAGTGAGTTCGCGTGATCCTTCAATGCTTCTAGAGTCCCCAGACACCTAGGTGCTCAAGCCTAGCTCATCATACAAGTACACAGCCCAACCCTGGCCACAGGACCCTGAGCCCCGCCCACAGGACCCTGAAGCCCCGCCCACGCATGCCGGGATTTGTAGTTTTTCAGGCTAGCCGGCCTCAATCTCAGCTTCTATTGGTTTTCTTAAACGACACGTCCCGAGGTCGCACCAATCAGGGTACGTAGGCATCCGAGCTCACGAGCGGTGGCGGCGCAGCTCAATCACAGCGGGGCGGACTCTGGAGGTGGTTGGTTTGAGGCTGAGTGACGCCCGGAGTTCCCACGGTCCTGCAGTCACAGCGGCGGTCACCGGCCCAGGTAATCGCGGCCCCCGGGAGGACCCACGCCCTACGAGAGGTGACTTATGGGCTCTTGGCTAGGTTTTCCATCCCTCGACCCTTTCTGAGTAATATTTCCCTCCCGGGGCCACCCAGTCCGAGGCTTGTTTGCGTCGCGACTGTGTTTTGCTGGAACGGCGGGTTTCCCGGGAGGGCTAAAACTGAGGCAGAAGGAGGAGTCGATTTGCTGAGGTCCCATCGCCGGGCAGCGCCTGGCAGGGTTCCAGGTGATTGTTGATGTTTTTAACTTGGAGCATTGCATCCGTGGAAAGGGGCAATTCCCGATCTCAACAAAAACACCTCTGTAGAAATACCCCAAATATTCCTTCCGAGAAGAGCTGCTGAGTTTCAGGACGGCTCACATCCATCTTGAAAGTGAAAGCTGGCTTTGTGTGGTCCCAGGTCCCTGTTAAGGTTAGGATTATTTCGGGCCAGCGGTTTAGACACTGAGGGCCGGAGGATGGAACTTATGTCACATGCTCCGTTTTATAGATGAAAATGAGTGGTCAGGGCTTGAGACTCACTCTGTGATCTGTAACGACTGGAATATTCTTTATTCTGGGGCTGCAAAGCAACCATTTATTGGGCTGTAGTGGGCTTTTGTTTGGTTTTGGCTTTGAGACAGAACCTCAAACTCACCGTGTATCCCAGGCTGGTTTTGAATTCAGTGACTTCCCTGCCTCATCTTTCTGCAGGCCAGGATTACAGGACAGGGCCACCATGCTATATAGTTTGCTAAGATTTTTGAGGCGAGTTTATTTTGTCAAGGATAGAGGTGTCCTTTGTGTGCAGAGCAATACTCAAGTTTCATTTAGGAGGAAGGACTTCGTGCAGAAGGGAGTGAAGTGAAATTGGAGCGCTGGGTGATGGGCAGTGGCTAGTGGGGTGGAGGAGGAGTTCACATTACCTGGAAAACAGCAAGGTGAAGTTGTAGACAGTGCTTTAAATCTGTAATTGTGGAGTCTGTTTGGAATAAGGAATTATATGTGGGGAGTGATGTTCCAGGAGAGGAGGCAGGTGCATCTCGAAGGCCCTTTAGTGGGGTGGGAAATTTGGGTTTTGGTCTGCCTTTAATGTAGATTTCTCTCTCTCTTTGGTTTTTTTGAGACAGGGTTTCTCTGTGGTTTTGGAGCCTGTCCTGTAACTAGCTCTGTAGACCAGGCTGGCCTTGAACTCACAAAGATCCGTGTGTCTCTGCCTCCCGAGTGCTGGTATTAAAGGCGTGTACCACCACCCGGCTGTACATTTCTCTTTACCTTGAAGTGTTTGTAGGGTAAAAAGTGTTAGAGGAGGGCACACCGAAGACCAAGAGGGCACCACAATAACCCCCAGGGGAGTTAGAGCTGTGGAAGATTCCAGACCTGTTAAGGAAGTAGTCTTCAGGATGCCCGGGACGTTGCTGATTGATGGGGATGTGTTCTGTGACACGTGTCAGTAGTCTGTGTTGCTGTGCCTACACCATGGGGGGCTGTCTGTCACGGGGAGCGGGCTGGTGTAGGGCACTCGCTGGATGGCCTGCGAGGTCTGGTTAGAGATGATGTGGTGTGCTGCCCAGCCATCCTGGCTGCTGCCTCACAGAATGTTTTCTCTTTATGATAGCTGGGAGGACTCTCTGGAGTAACTGGTGAAGGGTCATGCCTGGCACATAATTATAGGTGACTGGCAGCCCCGTGACTTGTTGTTACCAGCGTCGCCAGATACACATGAGTCACAGTGTTGTGACAGCTCCAGTGATGGGACTTGCTCTTCTGGGTCCTCCATTGTATATGTGATGTGGCCGCCATTAGCAAACACATGGTCACATTTCACCGTGTTGAAGGGAAAACTCTTTCTGGAATTTTCCTATGTCTCTTTTGGAGATGCTCATTGTTGTTATTATTATTATATTTTTGAGAAAGTGTCTCCATGTAGTCCTGGTTGTCCTGTAACTCCCTATGTAGACCAGGCTGGCCTCACAGAGATAGGCTTGCCTCTGCCTCCTGAGTGCTGAAAGGTGTATGCTACTCCAGGCCCCGTTTGTTATTTTAATTTAATTTTCTTTTTTGAGACAGGGTTTCTCTGTGTAACACCGCTAGCTGTCCTGGAATTAGCTTTGTAGACCAGGCTGGCCTTGAAGTCACAGAGACCCACCTGCCTCTGCTTCTCAAGTGCTGGGATTAAAGACGTGTGCACGCTAGCATTGCCCGGTGTGTTTGTTATTTTTATGAAACAGGAATTTGCTCTGTAGCCCAGGCTGATCTTGAACTTGCAGTGGTTCTCCTGCCTCAGCCTCTAGAATGCTGGAATTTTAGATTGTGATAACACTCTTGGCTCTGGCACTATTTTTTTCTTAATTGTGTGTGTGTGTACAGCTGCATTTGTCCCATGGCTCATGTGTGACAATCAGAGTACACAGCTCACTTCAGACTAGCTGGTCCTCCAGTAGATGTGTGTGTGTGTGTGTACATGTATGTGCACAGTTGGATTTGTTCCATGGCTCATGTGTGGCAATCAGAGTACACAGCTTACTTCACACTAGCTGGTCCTCCAGTATCTGAGTGATTCTCCTATTTCCTTCCTCCTTGAGTGGTGTTCTGGGATTACAGATGCATGACTCAGTTTTTTTCCCTGGGTTCTAGGAATCAGGCCATCAGCTTTTCTTGGCAAATATCCTTATCCACGGAATTATCTCCATTACCCTCTGATATAATTTTTTAAGTTGCTTAGTAGACCAAAATTCAAATCTCAGTTTATGATGAGTAAGTTGTCACGAGCATTGATGGTGTTGAAATCCGAATGATTAAATAAACACGTGATGAGACTCATTTTTTTTAACCAGAAAAGCTTAATTAGATAATTATGTATTCAGATTAGAGAATGTAAACTTTGATGCCATCAGGAGAAAAGATGAAAGAAAATGAGGTTGCTGTTTGTCTTAGAACAGTGGCTCCCAACCTATATATGGGTTGCAGCCCCCACAGTGGGGGTCACACATCAGGTATCCTGCATATCAGATATTTACTTTACAGTTCACAGCAGTAGCAAAATTACAGTTATGAAGAAGCAATGAAATAATTTTATGGTTGGGGTCACCACAACATGAGGAACTGTATTAAAGGGTCGCAGCATTAGGAAGGTTGAGAACCACTGCCTTAGAACAAAGTAGCCACTTGGAAAAAGGGTGAATTCAAAAACCCAGTGTTCCCATCACTGGAGAGAGAACCAGGTGGATCTCTGTGAGTTGGAGGCCAGCCTGGTCTACAAAGTGAGTTCCAGGACAGCCAGGACTGTTACACAGAGAAAACCTGTCTTGAAAAACATACACAGACATACAGAAAAGTCAGACTTCAAGGCTGGGTGTGGTAGTGCATACCCTTAGTGCTAGTGAATCTTTTTGAGTTCCAGGCCAGCCAGGGTTTTCTTTAAATAAAATTAAAAAACAAACAAACAAACAAAAAGGTCTCACCTCAGAGCCAACATATAACTATGAAAGCTTCCTTTAGTAATTTTTGGAAAAGACCACAGGCTACAATGAAACCAAGTTTCAAAAATAATAATCTTGATTAAGAAATTCAAATTTCAGGGGCTGGAGAGGTGACTCAGTGGTTAAGAGGACTCTTAACTGTTCTTCCAGAGAACCTGGGTTCAATTCCCAGCACCCACGTGGCAGCTCACAACTGTCTGTAACTAAGACCTGACACCCTCACACAGACATACATGCAAGCAAAACACCAACATACATCAAACAAACAAATAAATGTAAACTAAAGAATTGTTTTAAAAAAATTCAAATTTCGGGCCGGGCAGAGGTGGTGCACGCCTTTAATCCCAGCACTCGGGAGGCAGAGGCAGGCGGATCTCTGGGAGTTCGAGGCCAGCCTGGTCTACAAGAGCTAGTTCCGGGACGGGCACCAAAGCTACAGAGAAACCCTGTCTTGAAAAACCAAAAAAAAAAAAAAATCAAATTTCAACTAGGCATTAAAAACGGAAGGCTTAAGAAACTCAACCAATCATTGGAGGTATGTCACTGGGCTCCTGAGGCTTCCTACTGACGGCTTTGGTTCTCTTTGCCTGGGAGTATGTTAGATGCTTGTGGTTTCTCTAATGGTAAAAAAATGCTTTTTTTTTTTTAAAGGTGACGTTCTCCCCGTACAGCTCTTAAAAATGAACATGTGCTAAGGGTTTGCTCAACCTGTTAATAAGAAAACTTGTTGAGGTCTTATAGCCAGTTCAGAGGGCGCTCCAAAGTGCAGCCAAGCCTGCAGCCTGGAAATACTGGCATGTGAAAGGGGTGGGGTGGCCTGGGGTCAAAGGAAGTCAGTGTAGCCTCCCTTTGTTGGCACATTTGCATGTCTGCATGAGAGTTATTTGCACACATGGCTTTTATCCACAGGAAGTAGTCAGATGGAACCAGAATTAGGTGGGCCTGGTTAGGTTAGATTGTATAGAATCTGGCTCCTCACCAAATCTCAATTCTCCTAGTTGAGGAAAATGATAATATACTCATCTAGTAGGACATTTTTTGTTTGAGATAGGATGTAATTACCTTAGTCTTCAACAGGAAACTCAAAAGCTGTCTTTACCCTGTTGTCCTACTAGAGACGGAGTGGTGGCCGTGTGTTGTAGCAGAGGATCCTGTTTTACAGAGAAATTAGGGCCGAGGATGAAGCTCAGTCATAGAGCGTTTGCCTGGCACTGACCCCAGGTTTGATCCCTAGCACTGAAAACAAGGCTGGGTACGAGGCACATTGTAACCCCAATACTTGGGAGGTGGAGACTGAAGAATCTGGAATTTTTTTTTGGAGGGGGGTGTTGCTTCTTCTTTTTTTTTTTTTTTTTCTTTTGGTTTTTCGAGACAGGGTTTCTCTGTAGCTTTGGAGCCTGTCTTGGAACTAGCACTTGTAGACCAGGTTGGCCTCAAACTCACAGAGATCCTCCTGCCTCTGCCTCCTTAGTTCTGGGATTAAAGGCGTGCTCCACCACCGCCCGAATGGAGGGCGGGTGTTTCGAGTTAGGGTTTCCCTGTAGGACTCTGATTATCCTGGAACTCAATAGGTCAGACTGACCTGAACCCAGAAATCTGCCTGTTTCTGTTTCCTGAGTGTTGGGATTAAAGATGTTTGCTGCCAATCTGAAATTCCGAGTCATCTTTAGTTACCTGGTGAGTTTGAGGCCAGCCTAGGCTACCTGAGACTGTCTCAAAATACAACAGAATACAATACAATAAGAGAAAACAGAAAGCCAACACAGTAAAACAATTCGATTTAAGGAAACAGCCCTAGCTGACCGGAAGGAGTTATGCACACCTGTAATTATCTTGGAGTTGAAGGCAGAAGGATTGTGTGTTCCGGGTCAATCTTTGCTCTATAATGAGACCCTGTGTCAAACCCAAACAAACCCAACAACACAACCAAACAAGCAGACAGTCCAGCAGACGGTCCACGAGCTCTTCATTCATAGTCCTGTTTACACTGTTTACAGAGCTGTTTACTTTAACCTCCCAGAGAACAGAGCACAGTGAAGGCTTGCCTGTTTGGAAGTTCCTCAACAATATCACCATCCAGCTAACTAGCTTCTTGGCTTGGCTTGCTGCATCTGACCCAGAGCCAGTATTGAGTGGTCACTGTCAGTGAGAGGTCACACTTGTGGTGAGGCGGGTGTCATACCTGGCTTTGAACTTGACCTCTCTACTTGGATGACCCTCCCCTGGCCTTGCCTTTATTACCTGTGGCTCACGACAGTTTCTCTGGAATGCTCACTTGTCCCAATGTCCCTACCTGAATTAAGCCCGTTTGATGATATGTTTCTTGAAGTTGAGTCAAGTCCTGAACTTGACTTTCTGGCCTAGTGTCCTGCTGGTGAACAGTACAGTGTCATGGTGGGTATAGCAACTGGGAACTGGGAAAGTTCATGAGGTTTGTCAGTTGACTTAGGGAGTGTGTGGCTCTGGGTCTCCATGGTGGGGCACACAGGTGCTCCTCCTCGTGTCTTAAAATGGCACATGAGAGGTCCTGGGTGGCCTGGGGAAGGTCTGAAGACCCATGCTGTTTGGGCCCCAGGCTGGAGCTGTTGTCGGTGTCTGTGGTCATGGATGTACCAGGATTTCCAGCTCAGGTGGTGCAGTGGGACAGGCACAGCCCACTCAGCCCGATTCATGTCCCCTATCTGCAGGTTTCTCCCCGCCTCCCAGTCTCGGTTTCCTCCTCGTCAGAAAGGAGCGATGTAGGTTCACAAGGATCATCCACTGTGAGGATGAGTGACCTCTGCCTGTCTGCTCCTCCTTCCTACAGTGCAGTGACGCGTGCATGAGAGGACCGGAAGACAAACTGAAAGCAGCCAGGAAGGGCTAGGTTTGCTTGGCCGTTGCAGTGCCCGCTAACCGAGGTAGCTAGACTGGCAGAGTCTGCTCCGCTGCTGCTCACAGTCAGGGTGGACAGTCATCTGGGTGTCCTTGGGTCTGCTTCCAAGGTTCCCTTGGATGCTGAATAGGATGCTCTAGTAAGTCCTTTCCGTGAAAAGGCATCGTTTGTATAAACCCTAGGCTTACCATCGTGTAACTTTAATTAACTCTTCCAGGTGCTACGTTAGTTGTCATCCTGTTGTGCTTTGAGTTAGTGACACATTCAGCACAGGTGCAGCCCCCATATGCGTTCATAGATACCGGATGTATGTGATGTGTTTATTTGTATGTGTGTGTACACGCCGGCATGTGTGCCAGTGCAGGTGTGTGCATGCTGCAGGTGCCCGTGGAGGCCACGGGGGCAACTTCTGGTGTTGATCCTTGCCTTCCAGTTTGAGTAAGACAGAGTCTCTGTGGTTCACTGCTGTATACACCAGGCCGTCTGATTCATGAGCTTGTGTGTGGGGGTTCTCCTGTTTCAGCCTCCAGTCTCACTGTAGGAGTGCAGGGGTTACAGGTGACCGCGACTACATCCAACTTTGAATGGATTCTCTTGATTCAAACTTAGATCCTCATGCATGAATGGTAGATTGACCCTCCCCCCACCCCCACCTCTCAGAAGTGTTTTTGATCCAAGCTTGGTTAAATTTGTGGATCTGGAGACTTTGAACATTGAAAGCCATGTGGATTTGATTTCTTTTCCCCCTAAATAATGAGGAGAAAAAATTACATATCAATGCCACCCATGGAATGAGGCCATCTTTGGGACTAAGTCACATGAACCAAACTCAGCAGAGTCTGATATAAACCAGTGACCAGTTTGGTGATTTTGATGGGAGATTATAATAGCCATTCAGGCTGTCCTTGGGGCCAAAGGAGCCCATTCTGTTTCTTTGAGGGCAAAATCAGCAAACTGGCCCATAGGCCAAACTTGCTACCTTTTTTTTTTTTTAATAAAGTTATTCAAACAGCCGTATTCATTCATTCCTTCCCATATTGTCTATGGTTGCTTTTATGGAATACTGGTCAGATCATATGATTGATTATGTTGGAGATAGTCTGGCTTGCAAAATCAAAAATATTTACTGCCTGACCTTTTACAGAGAAGCATTGCTGACTGGGCCTTGGGGAAAGCTTCCGGGCAGCTGAAGTGAAGCCAGATAAGTCCAGAGTGAGGCAGCGCTGCTGGTGCTCACGTGGACCTTCCGGTGGGGCTCTGAAGATCTCTGGGGACAGGAGCTTCTGCTCTTTGGTGTCCTCTTGCTTGACCTTTGTCCAAATATGCCTCGCGATGGCCCTAATCAGGGTTAACAGTAACAGATCAACAGGTCCCTATATTGAAACCACCTCAGCAGCTCTCTGACACTGTGTGTTGTATCGTAGTCCCCAATCTACCACACCCCAGTGACCAAACAGTAAACCTGGGAGCGTTTCCTAGATTTACTTCTCCGTGAGCGCTGTTGTGTGGTGGAAGAAGTGGGAATATAAGCAGGGCGTGGTAGTGCGTGCTGTAATCTCAGAACTTGAGTTGCTAAGGAGGGGCGGACACTGAGGCTTGGAATGCTAAAGTGTGGGGGGAGGTAGAAGAGAAGGAGAGAGGAAAAAGAGGAACCTTAATTTGCACTCACTGAGGCTTACAGACTCAGAATCTGGTGCTTCTATTTGGGAGATTTGCAGTGACCAAGCGTTCCAGTCCCAAGTGCTGGGATGCTGAGCTTAGGGCCCAGGAGCATGGGAGCCCACGGGGCTCGTGCCTGAGGTCTCTGCATCCAAGTGCAATCCAAGGCTGGCTGCATCCGTGTACCCAGGAGTGCTTTAGAAATGCAGGTCCTTCATGGTCACAATCTGTACTAACGAGACCCTCCTGTGGACTGGTGCCTGGCGTGGTCTTACTAGAGGCTCCGCCCCAGGTACCCTGGCTTCCTTCCCCTCTCTCTGCAGACACAGGGCCTCCTTCCTCTCCTCTCTACTTTGTCTCTTCTCTGATATGATATTGGGAGGGTTAGTTTAGAGGATGAGCTTCTTCTGCTTAGATATAGACCGATGCTGTGTGTTTTCTTGAGAGCGGAAGCAAAGCAGAGCCTGCCCCACAGGTTCCTTTCTGCTGAGACCTCATACCTCTCATCACAGGGTCACAGGCTTGGGTGTGCCGTTTCAGAACACACACAGTCAGGACACAGGGAGAAGCTGATGTTACAATGGGTGGTGGCCAGCCTATGGCCTTATTATACCTCCTGTGTTAGAAGGGTCTTTAAAGTTTTGGCATTAGCATGTGTGGTGGGACATGCCTGTAGTCCCAGCTTTTCTAGAAGCTGAGGCAGGAGGATTGTTTCCCAGGTGTTGGAGACCAGCCTGGGAAACACATCAAGACATTTGTTTTAAAACAAAACAAGTTTTGGCATTAAAGTATAATATAGGCTGGGTAATTCCTTAATCATAAAGTCTTGAGATGCAGAACTCTGGGGCAGAAACTAATGGGATAGGAATCTAGAACACCAAGGTCTTTGGCCAAAGAATAACTCTCCAGAGACAATAGCTGTGCCCCTTCAAACCCTCTTCTGCTCTCTCTCCCTTCATTCCTTCTTTTTTTTAAAAAGCAGTATTTGTTTTTATTTTAAATTATGTATATGCATGTGTGTATGTGTGTGTGGGTATGTGCGCGTGAGTGTAGATGCCGGTGGAGCTTGGCAGAGAGTGTCAGACTTCTGGAACTGGAGCTAAGGGCAGTTGTGAGCCACCCAACATGGATGCCAGGAACTGAGCTCCGTTCCCTTGATTGAGCGGTCCATGCTCTTAACCTCCCCTTTGGTAAAACACATGAAAATGTTCGCACCACCTGGTGCACAGACGCATGTACTTGCTGAGTGTCAGACAAGACAGGAATGAAAGTTTGACTATAGCTTATCCAGATGTCTCACACTTAGCTTCAACTGTCCATCACCGTTGTCACTAGCGTTGACACAAAAGCATAGCTCTCACCTCAGAGGGGATACAGAGTTTATTCTGAAGCTAAAGATGAATGACCATGGCCCAGGGAACACAAATACCGTGTAGAAGTGGTTGTACGTGGTTTTCATTAGGGACAAAACAAAGAAAGTCATTAATCAAAGTATTTACCACATCTCGTGGTGGGGGCCATAGACAGCAGAGGAGTCACTGATGGAGAGTTTAGATGCTAACTGAGGACATTCTTGGCTTTTGAACTGGTGGACTCTAGTAGTCTGCTAAGCCTACATTGTTAGGTTTTGATAGTCACAAAGGATGTTAGTTTAGACACAGGGGAGGAAGGACAATGGATGTCTTTCAAAGGGCTAGGAGTAGCCCAAGGTAATTTGGCTCCAGTCTGCAACATTTTAACTCCATAATCTTGAAGCCCAGTCCTTTGTCCTTTGGTCTTGTAGAATCTTTAACACAGGTGCAGCCCCCCCCCCCCCCAGTGCTTCCTTCCTGGAAACTTAAGTTCACACTATTGGTCATTGCACTGAATTTTCAAACTTTATAAGTAATCTACATTGGAGCTGGTGAGATGGCTCAGTGGGCAAAGACGCTCGCTGCCAAGCCAGCTGTCTGGAGTTCATTCCCTGGGATGCAGAGTGGAAGGAGACCCGACTTCCTAAAGTTGTCCTCTGGCCTCCATAACACGGCAGTACTTGCCTCACCCCCATGAATAAATAAAAAATATAAATACATTTGGCAAGTAATAATCAGTTTTTATAATAAAAGGGGCAGTTTAAGAGATTTCCCTCTTCCACCCACCACCCAGCAGAAGAAACTCCTGTCCCATTTTATGTCACTCTGCAGATTTTCCTATGTGCCGTGAGGTCCTGTGTGTTCTTGCACAAACAGTCGCGAGTGTGCTGTGGACTTATCACCAGCACAGGATTGCTGGGATGTCATCTGCTGCATTCTGGGTGGTGATAGGGACTTGAGAAGTTGGCCTAAGTGCTTTCTGGGTAATTGGTTGGTTGAGGCACACCTGACTGGACTGCCCTTTGCCCCCCACCAGTGAGTGACCGCAGCTCCAAGAGTTTCTCCTTCCGTCTTCACTGTTACCTCAGCACATTCCTCTGCTCTAAGCAGTCTGCCCTTTGACTCAGTTGCTGTGATGTTATCTCCGGAAGTCCTCATCCCTTTTTAACCAGCTCTGCGTTTTCCTTTCTAGCCTTCGGTAGCTGATACTGGGGTGCAGAAGGGTGCAGGATGATCTGGACCGCGGCCGTGCTTCTCAGCCTGGTGCTGGGTGCGGGTGCTCTTCCCGTTGGTGTGGATGATCCCGAGGACGGCGGCAAGCACTGGGTGGTGATTGTGGCTGGCTCCAATGGCTGGTATAATTACCGGCACCAGGTAAGAAGCTGAAGTTTCTTTATCACTGACTTTGTCTCCCCAAAGTGGTGTGGTCATTTTGGAAGACAATTTTGCCTTAGTCTGATGCAGGATTTCCTTGCCTCCCTCAGCAGTGGCCTTCAGAACCAGGTGTTACTCACATTTTGGGTCTGTACTCTGTCTGAGGTGATGGCGGCATCACTTGCCTGCCTGTCACTGTTGCCACATATCCTGGGGGCAAGATTGCCAGGTGAGAGCCCTTGGGCTAAAACCTTCATTTTACAGAAAGGACACTGAGGGCTTAAGAGGGGAGGCAACCTAACTGAGACCCCCTGGAAGGAGGCAAGCAGGGCTGAAGCTCTGGGGAACACAGTCCTCCGAGTGTCTGTCCTTACCTTATCTCTCCTGGTGTTTCCTGTGGAAGTGAGAACTAAGAACAGTTAACAGTCAGCCTCCTGCCGGGAAGAAGGGGTGACCTTGGGAAAGCAGCTTGGCAGTCTGGGCGAAGAAACAGTTACCCCGCATCCAGAGATCCCACCCCAGGGTGTGGGTTCTAAAGGAACAAAAAATGTCGGTGTAAAATCTTGCACTAGTATCAGCCTTACTCACATCAGCCGGTAGGAACATGGTCAGGCCACAGAAGGGGCGGAGTAAATACGTGCGCTTCAGTGTGGATGAACTGTAAACACACGCTAAAAGAAGCCGGTCACAAAGACCACACAGCTAATGAGTCTATTAAATGGCTCTTCAGACTAAGACAGTCTGCAGGGACAGCAAAGGCTGGGCCGAGCAGAGACTGGGGAACGGTGCTCAAAGAATTGGGGGTGGTGAGACTGTTCCCCAATTAGAAAGTGGCCAGGGCTGCACTGGTAGTGAACCGGAAAGTACCGCACTGTATTTTAAAGGCAGACTTCTATGTGACTGGTTATGCTGTCTTTTTTAAAAGGTTTATATAGTTGGGTGTGGTACCACATGCTTTTAGTCCCAGCACTTGGAGGCAGAGGCAGGCAGATCTCTGAGTTTGAAGCCAGCCCTAGTCTACAGAGCAGAGCTGGTTCCAGGACCGTCAAGGCTATATAGAGAAACTGTCTTGAAAAACAAAAGCAAAATAAAAAAAGTAGATTTAAACTTTTCATGTAAGATGCATAGGTTGCCACAGGATCATGTTGTGAGCTCAGAGCATTCTGAGGTCCTTTAATCCTCCTGGTGGGGCTGTGTGGAACCCAGCCTGTTCGTATTCCCCTTTATCCACAACACTTGAATGGAGGTGGCCAGCAGTTTGCCCAGTGTGGTGTAGCTGGCAGGCGGGGCTTGGGGGAGCGGGGCTGGGCAGGATGCAGAACCAGCCAGCTGGCTTGAGAGCCACCTGCTCCAGTACGAGCTGCATGAGTCATGGAAAAACTAGCAGCCGCATTTGACAAAGCTTGAAATATGGAGGAAGGGCTGAGGAGATAGTCTGCTCAGTAAAACGCTTGCCATGATAGCACTCGGACCTGAGTTCAACCCCTAGAATCCACTTAAAAACAAAACCGTGGAATTTTGGGGTATGTTCGTACTCCCAATTCAATATAAGAAGGTAGAGCTTTGTGGACCCCGGGACTCAGCCAGCATTGTCTACTCCAGACCAATGAGAGACCGTGTCTCAAAAACGGGGTCTGTATTGTTGGGGGTAGCCTGGAGAGGTAGCCCAGTGGTTAGTAGCACTCACTGCTCCTCTAGAGGACTCGGCTCCACATCACAGCCTCCTCCAACTCCAGCTCTGAGGGATCTGATACCCTCTTCTGGACTGCATGTGTACATACAAACATGCAGACATGTACACACACAAATAGAAATAAAGTGAGTAGCACCCGTCTGAGATCAAGGCAACTCTTATAAAAGAAAGTATTTAACTGGGGTCTTGTGTACAGTTTCAGAGGGCTAGTCCATTGTTGTGGCAGGGAACGTGGTCTGGGTGTAGCAGGCGGAGAGACACTGGGCCTGGCACACCCCAGTGACACACTTCCTCCAACAAGGCCTCACTTCCGAACCCTTCCAAGCATTTCACCAACTGTGGATCAAGCATACAAATATGGGGGCCATTCTTATTCAGACCACAGCACCTGAGCAGCAACACCCCAGGTTGTTCATTTGCCTCCACATTCACACACACACACACACACACACACACACACACACACACCTCTATACATAATGTATATAGAGAATTAATTTTGACATCTTATTTAAACCAGATATCCAAATGAATATCAACTCACCATGTAATTAATATAAATACTATTGAGATAGCCTATGTTCTTTAAAGAAGTTTTCATCAGATTTATTTGTGTGTGTGTGTATGTATGTGTGTGTGTGTGTGTGTGTGTGTGTGTATGTGTGTGTATGTGTGTGCACAAGCATACTATGGCACGTGCATGGAGGACAGAGGACAACAGAGGTGTTGACTCTCCCTTTCTACCATGTGGGTCCTGGGGATCGAACTCAGGTTGTCAGGCTTGGCAGCAAGCACTTTTGTCAGTAGAGCCAGTTTGCTGGCCCCTATGTCTTTTCTTGAAGCTAAATCATTGAAATCCAGTCTGTATGTGAGTCCCAGGCTGTCTCAGTTTAGACTGTCCATGGTGCAGGCGCTTGGCTCCCAACAGTGGCTGGCTGTTGGACGGTTGGCATAGAAGGAGTTTTGGCCCTGTGTGTGTCTGGAGTTTGTCTGTAAGTCATCAAGGGGTTTGGCTTAGGTGAAGTTCTGACTCATCTTGAATGGCCTATGTGTGCTGGCCAGAAAGGAAATTTGGCCTGATTAATGGTTGTTATCATCGCCGATTCCTTTCCCTTTGAGGGCGAAGATAAGTTAAGCACAGACCGCAGGCAGCAAGCCTGCTGCTTCAGCAGCTGCTTGGTGTTTATACAGCCGACTCAGAACACACCGGTTAAACATTTTCAGCACCTTAGCCACAGCTGGTTCTAACTCAGGGCCACCCTCCTACTTTATGGAATTCTCTTCAAGACAGGGTCTCACACTGTTGTCCAGGCTAGCCTTGGCTTCAAAGCAATCTTCCTGCTTCGGCCTCCTGAGTGTGGAATTGCAGTCAGAAGCCACCATGCCCAGCTGCTCCCAGAAACATTTTCTTTAAAAGGGAGAGCTGCTGGTTTCCCTGGAAGAAGATGAACTATTGAGCTAGGAGGAAAGGAAGAAAGGGTCCAGATGTAGCTGGAGCTGTGAGTCTGCCTCCACCCAAGAAGGATGGAGCTGAGACTGCGTGGGTGCTTCTGTTTTTAGTGGACCCAGCACTGGAGGTTCAATCAGTCAAGAACCCTCCCTTATTCCCATGCAGGTTTAACTGGATGTGTTTATAGAGGCTTGAGGTTGCCCAGGATCGACAGGAGGCCCATTCCCAGCTCTTGCTTTGGTTTCATACCGTGTCTCACATTTTTGCTGATGGTTCTGATATGCACTATGGTGGTTATTTCTGCCTAGTCTTTTCCAGATCAAACTGGATTTCTGTTTTCCAAACAGGAATCGGAGCAGTGGGGCTGGTCTTGAGACACTGGTTGGTCACTGTGTGTTTAGCCTCTAGAACTGAAGACAAACAGGAAGCCTCTGGAAGCCCAGGGTCAGAGGAGGAGGTCAGGGTGAGGGGCTAGGAGCAGGAGGGGACAGAAAAGTGAGAGGGCAGCCTTCAGATTGGGGAACCCCCTGATCTCACAGAGGGGCACACAGAGAGTCTAAGGAAGGTGGTCAAGGCTAGGAAGAGGGTCTGGCATGCAGGAACTGAAGTCTGATTCTAGCATGAGGCAAAAGGCAGTAGCTGGAAGTAACTAAGGAGCCAGACTCGCAGCAAATGACTCGTCCTCTTTTTGGGGCGTTCATGAGTTCAGACAGTGAGGTGCGAGTCATGGCGTTTATCAAGTTCTGTTTTACAATCATTCCTTTCCCTTTTATTAACATGTGTTTAAAGTTAGCACAGAAAACTAAACTGTCCTCCCCATAGCATTTCCTGAGGCTCTGGGTGTCTGGTGTAACATTCTAAACTGTCCTCTCCCATAGCATCTCCTGAGGCATTAAGATAGAGTAGACTTGAGCTGGCTCACCATTCTATTTAACCTTTCTTTACCTGGGGGCCCATGGTGATAGAGAATCGGGAGGAAAGGCCAGCTGGCATCAGATTGACAAAGCTGGTTCCTGTGGGAACTGCTAAGTACCAGATGTGGGTCAGGGTGTAGCTTGGTCAGGCGTGTGTGCGTGTGTTGGCTGATTTTGTGTGTCTACTTGACATAAGCTAGGATCATCAGAGAGGAAGGAGCCTCAGTTGAGGAAATACCTCCATGAGATCCAGCTGTAAGGCATTTTCTCAATTAGTGATCAATGGGGGATGGGGGAGGGCCCAGCCCATGGTGGGAGGTGCCATCCCTGGCCTGGTGGTCCTGGGCTGGAGAGATGGCTCAGTGGTTAAGAGCACTGACTGCTTTTTCAGAGGACCAGGTTTCAATTCCCGGCACCCACATGGTAGTTCACAACTGTCTGTAACTCCAGGATCTGACACCTTCACATAGACATGCATGCAAACAAAACACCAATGCACATAAAATAAAAAATTATATATATATATAGAAAAGCAGGCTGAGCAAGCCGTGAGGAGCAATCCAGAAGGCAGCACTCCTCCATGGTCTCTACATCAGTTCCTGCCTCCAGGGTCCTGCAGGCCCTGTTTGAGTTCCTGTCCTGACTTGTTTTAATAGAGCAATGTCGAAGTGTAATTCAAATAAACCCTTTCCTCCCCAGTTTGCTTTGTGGTCATGGTGTTTTGTTGCAGCAATAGAAACCCTTACTAAGATTTTGTGTGTGTGTGTGTGTGTGTGTGTGTGTGTGTGAGAGAGAGAGAGAGAGAGAGAGAGAGAGAGAGAGAGAGAGAGAGAGTTGGGAGAATGGGGGAAGGGAGAGAAGGCAAGGGGCTTCTGTAGAATGAGCAATGGGAAAGCTGAGTATTTCATGTGAACTCTGGCAACACAAAACCACAGCGAGGGAAGAGCCAGCCTGTTAGGTTCCAGAACCTCCTGAGTGTTTTTACATGGCAAGCGTGGAGAGCCCTAGTCTGGCCACTTAAACTCAAGATCCATTTGACACAATTCTATTTTCCAGATAAGTGCTCCTTGTAATAAAAATGGTTGCAGCCGCTCCAGGTGTCACCTCCAAACAGAAACTCTGTAGAGGAAAAAGAGACCACCTGTGCCTGTTGTCCATCTGGCTCTCTCGCAAGTGATAAGCCTTCTCGTGGGAGGCAGTGGGGGACTTTGCCCTCCCTGGCTGGCAACAGGTGCATCACGTGTCACATGATGTGTTAGCATCAGTTCCTGGAGAAGGAGAGGGAATTTCTGGGTCTGACTCAGAGACGTTCCTGACGGGATTATGCAAGAATGGCGCACAGTGCAGAGAGACTGGGATAGGGACGTGGGGAGAGCGGGAGTGGGTGAGCAGAGAGCTGTGTTAGAAAGACAACTTACAAAACCTCGTTTTTTTCATTTTGACAGGACCAGGCAACTAAAATTTGATGGAAACTATAGTGGGTGGTGCTCGGGAGGCAGAGCTAGGAGGACGAATCTCTATGAGTTTGAGGCTAGCCTAGTCTACATAGTGATGTCCAGGCTAGCTGGGGTTACAGAGTGAGACTAATAAGCATTTTTTTTTCTTGGGCACAGGATCTCTCTATGTAGCTCTGGCTGTCTGGAACTCACTATGTAGACTAGGCTGGTCTCAAACTCACAGAAATCCACTTGGGATTAAAGGTGTGTGCCACCATGCCTGGCTCATACAACTGTTTTGATAGAGAAGTTGGGTTGGCCCCTAAGGGGTGTGGCACCCTGAACCCTGTGAACCTGCTTAGCCCCTTCACCGTAACCATTATGGCTGCCTGGCTCAGGACCAGTCAGCAGATCCTTCCAGGAAGGGCCAGGCAGTAAATAATTTGAGTGTTTGGAGTGTGGACAGGCAAAAGGGAGACTGCTGGGGACAGGAGCCAGGTAGCAGGAGGTGGGGAGGGGAAGCAGCAGGGAGCAGACTGCCAGCCGTACAGTTTGTCCTCTAGACAAACTATTCACTTAGGCTGATGTCTTGGAAGTTAGTCCTCATTGGTGCAACGGTCAGCTGCTTGTTCCTGGAACAAAGCATCCTTTGAAGACGGCGTGCAGGGAGAGGGTTTGGAAGCACTGGGTAGGGCTGGGATAGGGGGCTGCTGGGCCCAACAGTGATGAAGACGGGAGCGTTTGGGGTCCCCGCTGTATGACAGGAACAAAGGATATCAGCTCACTTTACATCTCAGCCTCTTCCTTTGAACTTGGTGGGAGGCTGGGACAGGCAGAACCCAGCTCGGCACTTCCCCTCCACTGGGCTGGGACGCAAGAAGCCGGGAAGGCAGGATATGAGTCAGGAGGGGAGGAGCTCATAAGCACCTGCCCGGCAAGCATACGCGGTCAGAGAGCCTTTCCTCATGAGGAGGAATATAGCACACGCCAGCTGTATTTAGCCTTTGCTCCGTGCGCTCTGTCTTACTGTGCTTACAGCTGGGGGTGATGGGTGATGCCCACTGTACATGTGACTTTGTGAGAGGCTTCAGTATCAGGAGGTCACGGGATTCCTCAGTGAGCCTGGCCAATTCCCAGTGTCAGCTTTGAAATCAGCTGAGTTACAGCATCACCCACTTACTGCAGAGGTCACGACCAGCCCAGCATCACCTCCCGTGGCTTTTCTGCTGTTTCCACATTATCTGAGTTCACTGAACTCCGCTTTAGTTCATATTAACTCAGTGCAGAACCCTTTGACTTTCCTAAGGCAGAGGCAGCTGAGTACTTCTGAGGACCCTGCATATAGCCAGCCCCAACATCACTTGGAAATCACTGAATGTAGGAGGCGGGGCATGGAGCAAGATACTTGGGTTCAAACCTTGATCTCATCTCACTTATAAAATGGAGTGAGTGGCTGCCTGTCAGGGTGGTCCTCAGGCCTGAGGCAGCCCTGAAGTGCACCAACACAGAACTTACCCTGAGGCCTCTACCTTGACCAAGGCATTGTTTCTGTGCCATCCTATCTACTTCCGACTCACAACTCCGCATTATTTTAGTAATTTGCAGAGTCGTGCAAACCCTACCACAAACCAGCACCAGAACAATTCCATCACCCCGTGTACCCCATATGGTTCCCTAGAGTAGTTCTAAGCAACCACTAATAATCTACATTCTGTCTCATGCATAAGTTGCCCTTTCTGATTCTATATAAAAGATAGGATCTTGTGTAGCCCAGGCTGACCTTGAACTCACTCTATAGCTGAAGATAGCCTTCAACTTCTAATCATCCTGTTGCTAGGGTTGTAGGCGTGCACCTTCACAGTCAGTGTCATGCAATGGTAGGGATTGAACCTGGGCCTCTTGAATGCTCGGCAAGCACTCCACCGGCTGAGCTACACCCCCAGACCCCTGCTAGAACTTTATCTATTCAGAAGTCTGCAGGGTAGTCTTTGGCTTCTGTCTTCCCTTAGATGATGTCACGGAGCACAGTCCACAGTGCCGCAAATGTTGGTACTGCCATCCTTTTTGTTGGGACATAGCATTCCGCTGTGTCCAAATGAGGGACAGCTTGCTTGTCCATGTCAGGTGATGGACATTGGGCCTGCTTCTTATTTCACTCCCATGAGCAGTGTTGCTGAGATCACGTATGTATGGTCTTTATGAGGATGAGTGTTTTGTTTCTGCTGGGCAGACACCAAAGGTAACTAGAGGCATTGTTAACTGTGCAGAGGCTTCCCACAGTGACTGGCATTGTACACGTCCATGAGTGTATCTGAGAGCTCCTGGTCCTCACTGGGTACTTGTTATTGCCTGTCTGGGCGGGACGTGACAGCTTGTGTTTCTCTTGTGACTAATGATGCTGAGCTTCTTTCTCGTGGACTTAGAGCCATTGTCTTATTGGGTAAGGTGTTTTTCAAGCCTTTGCAAACTCTCGCGGGTCAGAAATTCTTTGTGTTTTATATGTAAGCCTTATTCAACGTAGGCTTTGCAGATCTTCTCTATTCTCAGGTCCTCATAATGTTCTCTTTATGGCTTTTTTTTTTTTTTCAAAAAAAAAAGTGCTCTACCACTGATTTACACTCTACCCCTTCACTAGCATTTCTTTAAAAAGACTTATTTATATTTTAAATTGTATGTGTGTGTGTGTCTGTGTGTCAGTATGTGCGTGTGAGTACAGGTTCCCACAGAAGCCAGAGGCTCCCCTGGAGCTTGAGTTATAGAGAGTTACAAGCCACCCAGAATGGGGTACTGGGAAGTGAATTTGGGCCCGCTGACTGAGGCATCTCTTCAGCCATTCCTTCAGTGATGTTTTTGAAGCACTAAGTTTTAAATTCTGTGAGCTCTAATTTGTTCATTCTTTTCTTTATGGACCTTGCTTTTGGTGTCATATCTGTGACATCGACACTCAAGGTCCTAAAGATTGTCTCTTGTGTCACTTAAGTGTTCTTCTAGCCGGGATCCATTCTGGGCTGCCTCGTGTGCAATGTGAGACACAGTTCCTCCTTTTGCATGTGGCTATCTCAGATCTAGTACCATTTTTGGAGATCCTTTCTTAGTGTGGCTTGGAAATCAGGATGTGAAAGGCTTTCACCTTTGTTCTTTTTCCTAATTATTTGGCTACTGTAGGTCTTGTGCAATTCCATGTAAATTTTTCTGCTTTCTCTCTCTCTCTCTCTCTCTCTCTCTCTCTCTCTCTCTCTCTCTCTCTCCCCCTCCCTCTCTCTCTCTCTCTCTCTCTCTCCCTCCCTCCCTCTCTCTCTCTCTCTCTCTCTCTTTCTATTTATGTCCTTCCTTCCCTCCCTTCCTCCCCCCACCTTTTTCTTTCTGGAACTTGCTCTGTAGACCAGGCTGGCCTTGAACTCAGAGCAATCCACCTGTCTCTGCCTCCAGGGTGCTGGGCACCACCATGCCCATCTAAGGACAGACTTTTTATTAAAAAAAAAAAAAAAACCAACTTAATTTTATGTGCTTTGGTGTGAGGGTGTCGGATCCCTTGGAACATGAGTTACAGTTTGGAGCTGCCATGTGGGTGCTGGCAACATGACTGTGTATGTGGTGATTGATGACTTGTTTTGTTTCTGTCTAGAATTTAGCCCTTTGCTTTCTCTTTGGGAATTTCTCTGCTGCTCTTGTATGAAGAGCCATCAAGATCTTGACTTCTTCCTCTGTGACCTCCTGTGCCCCAGCTGTAAGACCTTTCTCACCCGAGGACTAAAGAGATAGGGTCCTGAAGTCAGTCCAAGGCAAATTGAAGGTCTCACACTTAGCTGTCCTCTTGTTCGGCAGCTCCTGAGTGCTGGACCCATGCATGGGTTCCTACACAGTCACAGCAGATGGATGCTAAACACGAGTATTTGCCATCACACAGGTCCATCTGAATGGGCATCTGCAGGCAGAAGCCGGGCATTGCAGATGCTTTATTTCCTTCATCACCTGCTGTGCTGCATGGGGTGCTGTGTGCAGTGACGGGCTATACGGCAGTGCCTGCCTAAGGATGTTGATGCTGGCCACAGCATCTCTTCGTGTTTGCGCAGGTGTCTGTTCCTGGAATGACATTGTTGGTGGAAAGTTAGGCAACCCTTTTCGTCTCTGATTTCAATTGTTGTGCGTAGAGTGCAGTGTGTGTCATCTGAAACAAGGCATTCCTACAGGGATGGTCACCTTGATGGCCTTCTTTTGTTTCAAATTATGATAATAAGAGGATCTCATGTTGCCTAGGCTGACTTCAAAGTCACTGCATAGCTAAGGATGACTTTGATCTTCTTGCCTGCCTCTACCTCTCCAAAAATGTGGTATTACAAATGCAAGCATGCCCACCACACCCAGTTTGTGTGGTAGTATACTTAAACATAGAGCTTTTGGCATACTAGGCGAGCACTCTGCCAACTGAGCTACATTCCTGTCATCATCATCAAAACAGCATTTTCCAAACTGTGTTTGCTTTATCTATATATTTGTGTGTATCTATCTATCTATCTATCTATCTATCTATCTATCTATCTATCTATCCATCCATCTATCTATCTATCTAATCTATCATCTCGGGAACCTGGGCAGGCCCCAGACTTACTTGCTGTGTAGTCCAGGCTGGCCCTGAACTCCTTTTCCTCCTGGACTACTTCCAGAGAGCTGGGATTACAGGCGTGTGTCACCAGTCTGGCTTCTGAGTTGGACTTTGAGACATCACACTTGCCTGGACAGTGACTGTTGGGTGAAATAGAAGCTGTGAACGTGTTGCTTCGTCCATCTGGGTCATTCTCTTTGAGACCTGAACCCATGCTTTTGCACTGTCATGTGGTCTGAAATATGAAAACAAGTTGCTTAGGACTTTCAAGGGCCCTTGTTAACCTGTAGGTGTGACAGCGTGTGCCTGTGTGTGTGCACACCCGTGCCTGTGTATTTACACCCCTGTGCCCGTGTGTACTACCTTCCTATCAGGTAACTGTGAGTGATAAGAGCGGGGATCGTTTAAAGTTGAAGTTAAAAATGAAAACGAATGTTTTAAAAAATAATGATGTTAAACCTTGACCACTAGGGAATGAGTCACAGGGAGTCCTCTGCAGGATAGAGATACCCTGAGATGGCCTCCTTCCCTGTGATATCTAAAAGCCAACGGAATTATTTCTTCCAGGCAGACGCATGCCACGCCTACCAGATCATTCACCGGAACGGGATTCCTGATGAGCAGATCATAGTGATGATGTATGACGACATTGCCAACTCTGAGGAGTAAGTGGGGAGCTTTGAACTTGGCCATGAAACGGAATTTGAAAACACTGTGAGGCTTATGGGGCTCTTTAGGACAGTGACACACTGTGGGAATGGGAGTGGCCCCAGGCGAAAAGTCACAGGGATGTCATGTGTTGAGCTCTCAGCATGTTTTAGGGTGCAAAAGGAGGTACTTGGAGAGGGTTGTAGCGCTGAACCCTGAGGTTGGGAGCCTGTCCTTAATCTCTGCACTGAGCTAGGCACCCACCTGTACAGGTTCCAGTCTGTGCAGGGTCTCCTTGCTGGCTTGTGTTCTCTTGCACACTTGCCCGAGCATTCTGGGAACTGAGAAAAGACAGGTATGTCCCCGAGCTAAGCAGCTCTTGGGCTCTGGTGGAGTCCCTCTTGATTGTGGTAACTGAGCCTGGGTGTTCAGCTTTGCTTTGTGTTCTATTTGGTTTTTCTAGACAGGGTTTCTCTGTGTAGCCCTTGCTTTCTAGGTACTAGCTAGACTAGGTAGACCAGGCTGGCCTTGAACTCACAGAGATCTGCCTCTGTGAGTTCTGTGAGTGCTGGGATTAAAGGTGTGTGCCACCACCGCCTGACTGTTTTTTGTTTAGTTTTTTGAGACAGGGTTTCTCTGTGTAACAGCCCTGGCTGGCCTGACTGTCCGGAACTCGCTTTGTAGACCAGGCTGGCCTCAAACTCACCGAGATCCTCCTGCCTCTGCCTCCCGAGTGCTGGGATTAAATTTGCACCACCTGGCTTGTCCATTTTCTGAGAGCAGTGTTGTTTGCATGCTCTTATGCCAAGGTGCTCTGATTCCCAGCAGGGGCAGGACACCTGCTCTTCAGCTCCTCCCCTGGGTCTGAAGATCTCCTTTCCTCTCTGCTCCCACCAGGAGTACTTGGGTTCAGGTAGCCGAGATCCCTAGCTGCCCAGACCACCTGTGTTGGTGCCTATCCAGGCAACAGGAAGTGTCTTCAAGAACAGAGCTGTCTGCTATTTGTTCCTGTAATGGTGTGTTTTGAAGGGAGACACGTTTTGTGTTACAACTGTGTCCTTTAATTTTCAGCAACCCTACTCCAGGCATTGTGATCAACCGACCCAATGGCACAGACGTGTATAAAGGCGTCCCGAAGGATTACACTGGAGAGGTGAGGGCTTTGGGTTTTAATTTATTATTTGTTTTACACCTTTTTGCTTTATTTGCCTTCATCTACTTACTGTGATTTCCTTTTTTGTTGTTGTTGTTTTTTAAAATTGTTTTTATAGAGCTATATATTTTTCTCTGTCCCCTCCCATCCTCTCCCCTCCCTTTCAGCCCTCTCCCATGGTCCCAAGCTCCCAGTTTACTCAGGAGATCTTGTCTTTTTTCTACTTCCCATGTAGATTAGATCCATCTATATCTCTCTTAGGGGCCTGTTTCTTGTCTAGGTTCTCTGGGATTGTGGAAGATAGGTTTTTAAAAATTAATATTCTGATGCATTCCTCACTTAATGGTTATTTTCCTCCTATTTCATTAATATTGTGTAAATTGGCATTTATGGTCTTTATATGCTCTTTTTCTGAACTTTTTTAAAGATAGCGTTTTTTTTTCATTTTCCCCTTCCTTCCTTCCTTTCTTCCTTTCTTTCTTTCTTTCTTTCTTTCTTTCTTTCTTTCTTTCTTTCTTTCTTTCTTTCTTTCTGTTTGTTTTTGTTTTTTGAAACAGTGCTTCACTGTAGCTTTGGAGCCTGTCCTAGAACTAGTTCTTGTAGAGCAGGCTGACCTCGAACTCACAGAGATCCACCTGTGTCTGCCTCTCGAGTGCTAGGATTAAAGCATGCACCACCACTGCCTGGCTTTTTTCTTAACTTTCTAAGGATGTCTTAGGAGGCAAAGAAACATTGACCCAAAGCTTAGCATTTCTTTCAGTTTTGTTTCACTTTATGGTTCCTTAAAATCAAATGGAAATTTAATATATATGCAATATAGTTAATCCATCTTAAGAGAGAATTTCTTTCTCTATAGGCTTATAGGGATATGTTTAAATCCTCGGTGGTAGAATTGTAGGTGATATTTTCCCCTTTTTATCTTTTGCTTTGGTTTTGATCCAGTCAGTGTCCTTGGACTCCTAGTATCCTTGGGACTCAGATCTGAGGTTGCAAGCTGGAGGCTAATGAAGACCTTCACTTCCTCTTTTGTCCTTTTGAGTATTTTCTTCCTGTGCTGGCAGAATCTTTTATTTTTTTGGGGGGTGGTCCCCCAGTTCATAGTTATTGAGAAGGAATGAAAGGCTCGCAGAGTTGCCACCTGCCCCAAACAAGATGGCATTTTCACAGTTCACAGACCCCGGGGCCTTCCTGGTATAGGAGTGTCTGCTGTTGAGCTGGGTGCCCTGGGCCTGACACAGACTGTGTGTGAACTGTGCTCAGAAGTGGCAGCTGCTCTGGCTTTGACTCCTGATTGATTCCTCGTAGGATGTGACCCCGGAGAACTTCCTCGCCGTGCTGAGAGGCGATGCAGAGGCTGTGAAGGGCAAGGGGTCTGGAAAAGTCCTGAAGAGGTACCGTGTGTTTCGTGGGTTCCACACTCAGAGCTGCAGCCGTACACAGAGGACCTGAAGGGGCACAGTTCTTTGCTCCTGTCACTTTTGAGAAGTTAGAGGACAGCTTTGTCCTGACCCAGGCCACACAATCTGATGCGTAGTTGGTCTGTTTCTGTGCCACATACCCCTGTGATCCAGGGTCTCTCATGTTTTTTATTCCCTTTATGACTTCATGCATATACCATTAAGCTCCAAGCCTAGCCCGCCTCTGCCCGCACACACTCCTCCCTGACGACGGCCTCCCTAGCACAGCTTCCCGTTATTTATTTCTTGATACAGGTGCCACTTAATTTGTCCAGGCTGCTCTTGAACCTGTAGTCCAGCTCAGCCTCCAGAGTTAGCATGTGCTTGCATTTGTGTATATGTGTGTATCTTCCCCTTTCTGCCTTTTGGAGACGGGGTCTTGCTATGTAGTCCTGGCTGACTTAGAACTCCCTATATAGATAGACCAGGCTGGCGTCAAACTCAGAGATCAGTCTGCATCCAGCCTCCCAAGTGCTGGCATTAAAGCCATGTGCTACCAGGCCCTGCTCAAACCTCTTAACTTTTTGATGAAGGCAGCTTTTCGGGGACATGGACACAGAAACAAGAAGGGGAAGCTGTGGGGTCTCTGGCTCACGCTCTTCCGTCCTTTCTTGGCAGCGGTCCCCGGGATCATGTATTCGTTTACTTCACTGACCACGGAGCTACTGGAATCCTGGTGTTTCCCAGTGATGATGTGAGTTCTGCTTACCATTTTGACCGTGGGTTTTGTCGTTGCCATTGTTATTGGGTCCTGGGGATTGTACGCAGGGCCTTGTGTGTGTTATCCAAGTGCTGTTCCGCTGAGCTATGCCCTTCACAATTTCTCTTAACATTAAACATTGATTTTTACATTTATCTATTTTATGTGCCACGTCACACATGTGGAGATCTAAGGACAGTTTTCGGGGGTCAGTTCTTCCAGCCTGCACATCCTGGGGATCAAACTCAGCTCATCATCAGGCGTGGCAGCCTGCTCCTTCCCTGGCTGAGCCGTCTCACTTCCCCCTTCTTAAGTCTTTAAAGATACACGAAAGAATAGTTTTATTTTCCTTTAAGATTTAAAGGAAAGTAGAGAACAAGGCCTGTGTGTTGAGATGAAACCTACGACGTGTTTTCTGATGTTCCACCAGGGTTGGTATCGGTGCTGTGGTAGGGAGTGGGGAACAAGTGTTGCGGCTGGAAGGCTGGATTTTATTTTCTAGCCGCTGCTCTTCCTGCCACAGTGTCAGTCAGGACTGAGTACATCACAGACAAGGTCTAAGGAAGCCTCCAAATGCTGAGGACGAAGCTGTGCACAGAGAAGCGTCCTCTCTTGTCTGTCACTGTGTAAATGGAAGGCCTGAGATGGCTTCTGGGTTTTACTGCTCACCCTGGTTTCTTTTACTGATTGGGAAGAGGACTTTATAAGGTGTTGGTGGCTTCTCTAGGATGCTGGTCTCAATGCCCAACTTCTTACCTTGCAGCTTCATGTCAAGGACCTGAACAAGACTATTCGCTACATGTATGAACACAAGATGTACCAGAAGGTAACTTCAGTTCCCCAGTGCCTTGGGGAGGGAGGAGCCCGAGGAAGGTACAGGAGCGAAGCCCACACTGGCACAGCTGGCTCTTGGACAGGTCGCTGGACTTTCTGGGTTTCGCCTGGTCAGCTTTGACCAGTGATGTCCCAGCGTTCACTGTACCTCTTAGAGAGCTTGTTACAACACGGTGTGGGCCTCAGCCCCAGCTTAGTGTTGGCAGGGGCTGTAAATTACCCGCTGTAGGTCCAGAGAGCACAGGCGAGAACCGTTCCAGAGACTGCCCCAGTGTGGGACAGCTGAGGAAGAACACCTACTACCTTACTCTCTGTCCTCTGTAGAAGCTGTAGAGGGTGGGGTCGACATGATCTTAACACAGAAAGATGGCCGACGTGCGGCCTGGCTCTCTGGAGCTGCTCGCGCTCAGATACCAGAACCAGCGTCTTCAGCACTGGGCAGCTCCAGTCCTGTGTTCTGCTGACTCAGTCACGGCTCCATTAGTGAAGAAATGTGATTGTCAGATGGCTTCTGTAGCCTTTGGCAACCGCTTCTGTACAGCGACAGTGGCTCCCCAATCCCAGAGCAAAGGATTGTGGGCAGGGATGGGAAGAGTGACAGCCAGTGGCTGGCACTGCCTGCTGGGCGCTCACCTGCCCTGGGTCCTTGCAGATGGTGTTCTACATTGAAGCATGTGAGTCTGGATCCATGATGAACCACCTGCCTGATGACATCAATGGTAGGTGGCTGTCCTTTGCTACTGCCCGCTGGAGACCACGTGTTTCCCCCGTGCAGGGACACTGGTGGTAGCCTGATACGCCGACGGGGGATATGCTCGTGGCCAGATCTGGCTTCTTTTGCTCTATAAGTGTTGATAGAAAATAAAGATTCTATGGGGCCTGGAGACCCGGCTTAGTGGTCAGGAGCACGGGCTGCTCTTGTAGAAGACCTGAGTTTGGGTCCACGGAGGTGCATAACCACCTACAACTCCACTTTCGGGGGAACCAATGCTCTCTTCTGGCCTCCTAGTGTTCAAGCTACATGAACAGGCAAACACTCATACTCACAAAATAAAAGTAAAGCAATTCTAAAAACAACAATAACCCCCCAAAATAATGGTATCAAGAAGAGTCTCTATGCAAGCTTCCCAATGCTGCCCAAACTGGACCAGCTCTGTTCCTTTGCTATGAGCTGGTCACCCACTCTGTCTGATCTCAGGCAGGTAGGCGACTTGGTCCTTGAACATGGGGACAGTGACTGCCTGCGTGTTAAGAGTGACATCTTAAATGCAGACACTTTAAAGGTGCTGCCCAGCTGAGTGCTCTGAACCGGAGTCCCCATAGTCCAGGCTGATCTCAGACTTGCTGTATAACTGAGGATGACTTTGAATTCCTGGTTTTCCCACTACCTCCCAAGTGCTGGGATTACAGGCATGCACTACCATGCTTGGCTTTTTTGTTTTGTTCAGTTTAACTGTTTTTCAGGCCTCATCCCTGCTCAGCAAGCACTCTGATTCCCCCCCCTCCCCGCCCCCCATTTCAGTGTTTTCTAAATAATTATCAATCCTCCCTAAACCAGACTGGACCCATGTTCTTTGCGTTTCCCAGTTTGTTAAGACCTGTCAGCCGTCTTCCCTCCCCGAAGTTGTGTTCTGAACACACACGTACACGAGATTCTGCTCATAGCTGCAATAAGAGTCCCCTCTTGGCTATCTTCCCTCCATGTTTGAGAGGAGTTATTGTTCAGAATGAACAGAGCCATGCTCTCCCTGTGTTGAGTATAGCTTTGATGTCGCCAGCGGAAAGGAGGGACCCCAGTTTCAAGGGTGGTCCGAGGCCAGAGTAAAACAGATCTCACATACACCTTTACTCTCCCGTAGTCTATGCAACTACCGCCGCCAACCCCAGGGAGTCCTCTTACGCCTGCTATTATGACGAGAAGAGAAACACGTACCTGGGGGACTGGTACAGTGTCAACTGGATGGAAGACTCGGACGTGGTAAGGCCCCTCGTCAGGGCCGCTCAGCCCGCCATGGAGCAGCCCTGAGGCTGCAGGTCCTCCAAGGGCTTCTGTGTTTGTCTTCCCGCAGGAGGATCTGACCAAGGAGACGCTCCACAAGCAGTACCACCTGGTGAAGTCGCACACCAACACCAGCCACGTCATGCAGTATGGGAACAAAGTGAGTGGGGCCTCACTTCCTCGCTCCCTAATCCTGGCGCCTCGAGCAGATTCACTCAGAACTTTGTCTCTTGATAAAGAGAAACGGGATTCAGGTGTGGAATGATCTCAGCCTGGCTCTGCCTCACGGAGCCTCTCTGTCCTGGGGTCTCAGGCTCAGGAACCAGACTTGCCAGGTTTGCACTTACAGATCTGGGCGTTAAGCGTGAGCTCCAGACCTGTGTCCTTCCTCATTTGTCAGAGACCTTGCTTTCAGGGTAGCCGGTATACCAGACAAGGTTGTGTGGGGGAAGCGCTGAGCAAGAGCCTGTCACATGGCAAGAGATGATGGAGGCTGAAAGCATGCATTTTGTTTTAGACTGTCCCACTGAACCCCACATTTTGAATGTCAAGCTGCCTGTCAGTAGTTCTCATTGGCTGGAAGTTGGAGACTGTTCACACATAGCCCACCGCTAACTCTGTCCAGCCGGGACCAACATGGTCAGATAGTAGTACTTGGGGACCTGCTCTCTGGGTGCATGCAGAAGGCTTGAGCCTTGGCTGGGAAGACTTTGGATGTGTAGCTTGGCTGAAAATTAAAAAAAAAAAAAAAAAACTTAAAATGGAGTTTCCAGTGTGCCATTCCCTAGGCCTAAGAGCTTGCCAGCTGAGATCTGTTCTCAGGTGCAAGCTCTGGCATATTCCAGAAGAAAATTCACACAAGTATGGCCAGGTTGCTTTGCCCTGGCTTGGCACTTGGATGGGTGTGGGAGAGAGCAGGACAGGGTGAAAGCCAGACAGGTGACTCAGGTGCCATGCCCTGCTGTGTGGCTTTGCCTTCCCCGTCCCAGTCTCAGTACAGGTGTTCAGCTTGGTCCATTTCTTGTCTGTCTGTCTCTCTGTGAATGGTGGAACTTTTGGAACTTTCTGTTTTTCTGTTTGTATTTTGGTTTCAGTTTTAGAATGAGTTTTGCATTAACGTTGCTTGCTTTAAGAATGAGAAAACTTAAGCTATTTATTCCCCTGGGGTTAGGTCTGTCTTGACCTGTGCAAGCAGACAAACACAGACTGGCACTTGCATGCCATTTTGTTAGCTTCTGAGGCCCAGTGTCAGCCTGGCCCATGGCCCTAGCTCTGCCATTCTCATGGGACCCAGACTTCAACTTCAGCCTGGACAGATGCTGGAACCTCCTTGCTGCTGGTGGCGGGGGGCAGGCAGGGGAGCAGGGGCGATGAGCAAGTGCACTCAGGATTCCCCAAGTTGAAACAAACTTTAAAACTGTGGATCTGCTGCTGGCTTTGCATATGGAGGAGCCCTTGCTGCAAAGCCCACTGGGTATTTTCGATGTTCTTCAGTGGTGTATTTCAGCCACACATGTGGCTGCCCGTCTGTCTCTGCCTGAGTTGACCATGTGGGCCTAGCCTGCCTGTCACAGCTGCTTAGCTGACCAAACGGTTTGTGTTTGTGGTCTCCCCTTCCTCCAGTCTATCTCTAGCATGAAAGTGATGCAGTTTCAGGGTATGAAGCACAGAGCCAGCTCCCCCATCTCTCTGCCTCCAGTCACACGCCTTGACCTCACCCCCAGCCCAGAGGTGCCCCTGGCCATCCTGAAGAGAAAGCTGCTGCGCACCAATGACCTGAAGCAATCCCAGAATCTCGTCGGGCAGATCCAGCAGCTTCTGGATGTAAGTAGTGGCCAAAGGGACTCTTCCGAGAGGCCAGGCCAGTTTAGACTGAAGTGTGTGCGTGTGCGTGTGTGTGTGTGTGTGTATGACCCCTGGTATACACACAACCAGCACCCAGAACTCGGGGTGCTTCCTCCCCCATAGAGAAAGGAGTACGGCCTCTTTGCTCTTGGAAAGCAGAGCAAACAGCAGAGCGGTAAGCTGTCTTCATTCTTTATGATGACTTGGGCCTCTTGAGCGCCAGGAAGGAAAGGATTGGCGGTCCAGCTTCTCAGAATCCTTCTAGATGCTCTGGCCTTTGGGTGATCCCTTCTAGACGTTTCTATCTTACTACTTCTTGACTTAGTCTTTTCGTTTTTAATCCAATCTATAAAATCAGGTTGTCTCATGGTCACTTGCTGAAACTGTTGTCTGTCCTTCACAACTGCTGCTATGTTCAGAAGTTGATGGGATCGGCAGGAGGATCGTTTGGATCATAGCTCTCATTTGTCTATTCCAAACTCTGTGTTAAACTTGTCCCCAGTCGACATGGCACTCTGATGGACACGTGGACAGATTTAAAAAAAAATCCATGTTTGTTTTATTTTTTTCAAGTAGAGTCTCACGTGTCCCAGGCTGTCCGTCTCCAGCTTGTTACGCAGCAGAGGATGGCTTCCAACTTCTGAGTCTCCTCCCGCCTAAGTGCGGAGTACCATCACCCCCAGTGTACGTGGTTCTCAGGATTAGGAACTGAACCCAAGGTTTCATGGATATGGGCAAGCACTCTACCAGCTGAGCCACATCCCCACTCCCCATATATATTTTAAATGCTTAGCTTTAATTATTTATGTTTTTGGAAACAAAAATAACAACTTGAGTGGCCAGGATGTGGTTTTGTTTGTTTGTTTTGAGACAGGGTTTCTCTGTGTAACAGTCCTGGCTGCCTAGGAACTTGCTTTGTAGACCCAGCTGGCCTTGAACTCACAGAGGTCCACCTGCCTTTGCCCCCCCCCCCAGCGCTGGGATTAGCTGGGATTAAAGGCTTATGCCACCACTGTTTGGCCACGATGTGTTTTTTTAGGTGGTGTCAAACACAGTGGAAATAATTGTCCTTCTACTTTGTAATCTTTGGCCTCTTCATACCTTTACTTTATTGATCCTAGGGAGATTTTATCTATGGTACTTATTATGTCTATTGTTACTACATCAAGAATTAAATGATTTAGGCAACCTGTTCCATGTCTTAAATACTAGCACTTGGGAGGTGGAGGCAGGGAGGTCAGGAGTTCCTCAGCTACTACTGAGTTAGTGGTTAGAACTCACTCTGGGCCACACGAGACCCTGTTGAAAAACAAGCAACAATGTCATGAAAGGGCATTTTGTCTTTATCCTCTGGGTAGTCACAGAAACTAAACCAGAGTTTCCTTGTGTTGGCTTGAGCAATTGTGTACATTGTAGAATTTCTCTGGTGTCTGCTGTAAATCTGAAAACTATTTCTAAGCGTACACACTTGCTGTGATTCCACAGTTTCCTGCTAACTACTGCACTGTTATATTTTCATATAAAACAAAGAATTAAAAGCAATCAAGATAAAAACATTTAACTTATTCAGAAATAACCACAAGAAACTCATTTGTGTCCTTGTATATTTTCTGAAAAGAACCGCTTTTCAAAAACAAAAGCACTTTGTGTGTGTGTGTGTGTGTGTGTGTGTGTGTGTGTGTGCAGCATAGCATTGCATCCCATTTATAGACTTTTCTATGCCCAGTGTGAGAGGAGGCAGCTGGACACTGTGCTGATGTTTACTCTGCGGCTCTGGGGTTTGGGCTGAAGCATAGGAAAGCCGTTACAGGACTCACAGAGCTGTAGGGACCCTGTATCCAGGACCACACGTGGGCCCAGCACACTGTGTGCGATGCATTCAGCCATGAAGGAGAGAAACACTGTGTGAGTCAGAGACGTTGTCGGAGAAGTCAGGGTTGGGTTCAGCAATGTCTTCTTCACAGCTCTAACTCTATCCTCTGGGAGGAACATGGGGCCCCTGTGCCTTCTGTGCCACCAGCTGTGGTTTCCTGGGCAGGCAAAGCACCACATCAAATGAGGAGGCTAGCGGTGTGCTTCGGAGGCTGGTATAAATCAGACATGGCTGCCCTCCCTCCAGGCGTCAGGGAGCAGTGTTTCCATGGTGGTAGGAGGTCAAGAAGGCCGGATCTTTGCAGTGTCACAGAAACCATGCACACTTTCCATCTCTCCCGAGTGCATTTATTGACCTGCTTTGTGGGTTGAAGGCTGTGCCAGGAGACTTCCTTGTATGTGCTTCTTACTGAAAGGCCCGGAGAGAGTATATCAAGCCAGAACTGTTTCAGAATGCTGTCTCTCCTTCCTAGGCCAGGCACGTCATTGAGAAGTCCGTGCAGAAGATTGTCTTCCTGCTGGCAGGGCTTGGGGATACGGCTGAGAGACTTCTGTCGGACAGAGCCTTGCTCACAGCACACGACTGCTACCAGGAGGCTGTGACCCACTTCCGCACACACTGCTTTAACTGGCACTCCCCCACGGTGAGTCCAGGTCCTCAGGCCTCCCTGCTGCTGAGATCTGAAAGCTAAACTCAGGTGCATTGGCTTGTGGACGGTTCCGTCTGGGCCTTAGGAACCTGGATGCCCAGGTTCACGGTTATATGTCTAGGTCCCAGGCAGTCTGCCAGAATCACAGGTGACAATTCCCCTTTCTGTTGACTTTCAAGGGTCCTTATTTCTCTTGATGATGTGGCCCTATCTCTCACCTGACTCTTACATTTGCCAGACATTGGCTTCTTTCTCCTCGTGACTTCTGACCATTCCCCAAGATTTATTGTTGGAGCACACCCTGGTCTATTGAGAGGGAAGAATGATGCTTCTGCCAGTTGTAGAGTGTCAGTCAGCTAGTTGCCCCCTAGAAAGTCCTGGGGTTCCAGTGGAATGCTTGGATTCTGCTGGAGAAAGGGAAGCAAACTGTGGCCTGTAGACCAAGCCCTGGAAGAGCCTGCTTTGCCATCCATTTTGGCGTTTGTGTGCCATTCTCTCCTCAGCTAGGTTCCCAGAATCAAAGGCAAGGCCCCCCGCCATCAGCCCTCGCCATTGAGTCTACCCTGAGACTTGACAGCACTTCATCAGGCCCACCAGCTCCCCGAGATTGTGTGTGGCCCTTATAGATGAGCATCTCTCTCGGGAGAGTCTGTCAATACCTGTAGGTTGACCTAAACAGACTTAGAACCCCTGGTTGAGGGAACTGGTTTTGTGTTTGAATGCAGAAGCCGGTGAGCTGACTGCGTGGTGAGATGCTCACGCGCGCTTCTTTGTTCTCTTGCAGTATGAGTATGCCTTGAGGCATTTGTACGTGCTGGCCAACCTCTGTGAAAAGCCTTATCCGATTGACAGGTAAAGCCACACTTAGCACGGGGAAGATGGGCATCATTCTGAATGGCTCTGGAGCATGCCACGGGCCTAGGAAGACAGACAATAGTCCATGGCCCAGTTTTGTTCTGGGGCCTTTTGTCAGTGGAATCAGAGGGGCTGGGTTCCCAGTGGTGATGACCAGGGACTTTGTCCTAAATGATTCCTGCCCAGGATGGAATTATGTCTTGCTTTCTTCAGGGTTGGCCTAACTCACCGAAGTCATCTTCCTGTCTCTTCCAGGATAAAGATGGCCATGGACAAGGTGTGCCTTGGTCACTACTGAGCAGCTGCCCTCCCAGGGCTTCGTGAAGAGTGAACACAGTCCATTGGAATGTGTACTGACCTGAGACTGAAGGGGTGGAGCCAGAGGCGGCTAAGCCCAGCTCCTGGAGTGCTGCCAGCCCCTCCCAGGGCTTTCTTTCTGAAGACACTGACCCACTAAGAAGCTGGTTCAGGCGGTAAAGCACTCTGGAGAAAGGAACTTTTGCTTCTTAGGAGGTTTTTGTTTTTTTTGTTTTTTTGTCCGCTAGCTTTCAAGAGCAAACTCACTGCGGCTTCTGTCGCCATTGAAGGAGTCTCCTGAGAAATTCGAAGCTGAAACCACTTTCTGTCTTCACAGTGATTTTACTGAGTGGGGTGTGAGCCTCTAAGGAGAATTATTTTTAGAAAATATAATTTTTGATTGCTTTTGTATTTTATTCTGTAATAATGGATGTTTTAAAAAAAAAAAAAAAAAACAAGTGACGTGAGATGTTTGTTCCTGGCCTCTGGTTTCATGGTCTGTGTTTCACCCATGTGGTGGGTCCTGTTCCCCTCCCCCACTCTGTTCTCCACTGCTCCACACTCTGTAAACTCACCCCCCCCCCCCAGTGCCCTCTTGCTTTTTTCTTGTTCTGGAATGTTCAGTTCTTCCTCCCCTTCAACTTCAAGGGCCTTTCCATCCTTAAGTTTGCTTCTCCCTCGTCGTCTCCCTACCTGTTATAGTTTGAATGGGGAATGTTCCCAGAAGGCTTCAGTGCTGGCTGTTTGGTCCCTCACTAGCAGCACTGTTTTGGGAAGTTCTGGAAGCTTCAGGCTGTGGGGCCTGGCTAGAGGAAGGCCGCTGGTGATACACTGTGGAGGGTGTGCTTGATCCCAAGGTTCTTCCTCTCACCCGGTTTCTTGCCCACTGAGAGGCGTTGAACCCCCTCTGTCTGCCGTATGCTGCATTCCCGCCACCATGATATTCTACCCAAGTAACCGTGCACCAAACCCCGAGACTGTGAAGCAAAGTATCAGTAAGTCCTCCCTCCCCTAAGTTGCTCACCATGATGAAACAGCCTGACTCACCCGGAAACACCATCACAAGCAAGCCATTCTCGGGCCGTCTGCGTCGTGCCTCTCTAGCGGCGCGGTCAGGTGCAAAGCAGGGGGGGCGATAGGCCCCTGGAGAAGGTGAACTCCCCAGGGCCGAGGCCACCCACACTCTTTCCCTGGTGCAGCACACTCAAGGTCTAGAGATGGGTTTGTTAAAGATGTGAAATCAGCGCCGCTGTATCCATTCAGGGGATACTGTACTGCAGTAAAAGGAGTGAAATCTCTACAGGGGACAGAATTAGGCCAGTTGATGAAGCCAGTTGCTAGAACCATGTACCATAGTGCCGGGCGGTGGTGGCGCACGTCTTTAATCCCAGCACTGGGGAGACAGAGACAGGCGGATCTCTGTGAGTTCGAGGCCAGCCTCATCTACAAGAGCTAGTTCCAGGACAGGCCCCAAAGCTACAGAGAAACCCTGTCTCGAAAAACCAAAAACCCCAAACCATGTATCATAGCTTTGTTGATGTGAAATGTGCAGAATAGGCAAATCCTCATAGAAGCTTATTAGTGCTAGGGATGGAGGAGGGAATGCTTGCGGGTGTCTGCTGATGGCATAAGCCTGCTCCCTCAGCCGCCTCTTACAGGATCTCACTATGTTGCAAGGCATCCTCCTGTCTCAGTGCCCCCATCCCCAAATAGCCAGGACACAGGTGTGCTCCTTCATGCCTGGTTCAGTTTCCCGTCAGAGACAGTCAGTGGAAGGGTTAGGAAGCGACTGTTTTGTGGCTCAGCGATGCGAGCCCAGTGAAGCATCAGACACCGTGGGTTTGAACTGTGTGGGTCTGTGAAGGAGCGAGGTTGCTTTTGGAGATTTGTTTGAAAACACAGATGACCCATATAACCGAGAAATAAAAAATATTTACACACACACACACCATCTGCTACCGTCAACAATAAAGAGACACGTAAACAGAGTAAGATAGTGTTGCCTCGCAGGTGCAAAACCAGCCGGCTGTCAGCTCAAACTCAGGACCTTGGGACAAGGACATGGAGCTTATCTGTCTCTTCACTTGATCTCACCTCCCTGTGAAGAGTGATTTCTTGCCCCCTCATCCCTTTCATCAAATACAGCACACAAAACATAAAGTCCTGGGCTATGGGGCTGGAGAAATGGCCCATTGGTTAGTAAGAACACTGGCTGTTTTAGAGGACCCAGGTTCAATTTCCCAGCACCCACATTGAGGCTCACAGTTGCATGTAACTCTAGTTCCAGGGAACCCAATGTTCTTGTCTGGCCTCCACAGGCACCAGGCACACATACAGTGCACAGACAGACATCCAGGCAAAACAGTTATACACATAAATAATTAAAACAAAAAAAAAATCAACAAACCCCCCTAAACCTATGCTATGGTCTACTATGTTAGTGGTAAGGTCAACAGTGGGCTGTTGTGAGCTATATTTTGAGGGTGTCAGATGTTATATACTGTGGGGCTTGAGTGATGGCTCAGTAGTTAAGACCTCAAACTGCACTTGCAGAGGACCTGAATTGGGTTCCCAACACCTATGGCTTACAACTACCTGTAGCTCAACCTCCAGGGGCTTCTTGACACCTCCTTCTGGCCTCCTGCAGCACTACATACACCTGTACATACCCCTGACACATACATGCACATATTAAAAGTACAATGTCAGAGAGTTCTATGCAGATTTTCAAATGCTCAGGAGGTTAGATTATTTGCTTTAACCAGGAGAATTAAGTGGCATGTGAGTTAAGTCTCAACAGAGTAAAAGTCAGACATAGCAGTGTGTGTCTGTAGTTCTGGTCACTGGGGAAGCTGAGGCAGGAGGATTGCTGAGTCTAGGAGTTCAAAACTAGCGGGGGCAGCATAGCAAGGCCATGTCTCAAAAACAGCTGTAAAAAAGGTCATATAGATGGGGGGAGGGGGTTAGGGAGGAAGGATGGAGGGAAGAGAGGATGGTGGGAGAGAGGATGGAGGGAAGAGAGGATGGTGGGAGAGAGGATGGGGGAGAGAGGATGGAGTGAGAAAGGATGACGGGGAGAAAGGATGGCAGGGAGAGAGGATGGGGGCAGAAAGCAAAGGTAAAAAGCTCACTTAGCCCTGGGCCAGCACCAGATAAACTGGCCATGATGGTGTACATCTGTTTTCCCAGCAGTCCTCTCAGGATGCTAAAGGTTGTCCTTGGGTGTTGATATTTCTAACCAGCTAGCTATCTGTCTTTACAGATCTAGTTCATCAGTGCAAGACTAACACTGGGAGTCAAGGAAGGCTTCCTGGAGATGGGCTCTGAAGGATCGTATAAAGCTGAGGGCAAAACAATTCCTAAGAGTAACAGCGGAGGGTAGAAGGGATGGTTCTAGGAATCATCTAGAGCCTGGGGAGACGGGAACAAAGGATGCTGGACTGGTGAGCAGAACTTTGGCCCCTTCAGAGGACTTAGCATTTGCAAAAGGGCGTTTATTAACCCCCAAGTGGATCTTGTCAACACCAATGACCCATGGTGTTTGCATCAGGAGATAGGTCCTTCAGTCACCCCCGCCCCCAATCTTATGGCATTGGCTGAACTTGTCCATTTCCCTGGAGCTAACTTGGCTGCTTCCAGTTGGGCTCAGGAGCCCTGGCAGCCTGAGCAGTCTGGTAGCTGAAGACAAGCTCTGAGGCAGGGATGTTGTGAGGGCTGTCTTCAGCACACACGAGGAGAAACTCCTGAGATCTTGGGTTGGTGTGGAACATCTCAGCTCCAACCTGAGGCTCAGGGAGCAAGCAGCTGGGGCCAGGAACCCCTTCATCAGCCAGTCCTGGGGAAAGTGAGCTCTTCTCTAGGACTAAAGAAGGGAATGGGACGTGATCTGGGGAAGGAAGGTGGAGGGAATGGTCTGAGGGGCTGGGTGAGCAGGGTCGGGCTTGTTTGCTGCAGCTGACTTGAGAGCCTCTTCCTCCTGAGCCTCGTTTTGTCGTTGTTTTCCTTACTGTCCAATGAAGAACATGGTGCCTCAGGCTGGAACTCTGCGCTGTTGGTTTAGGCACGCTCAGCGGGTGGCAAACCAGTGTGACCAACACAGGCACCTATGTTGGGAGTATGTGTGGCCAGACACTCAGGTGACTGAGTTTGGGAGTGGCCACTGAGAGCTCAGTCCTTGTCCCTCTATCCTCCCAGTCTAAGGAGATCCTGCCACCACAGCTCAGCGGTGGGCCATCTCATAGGAAGTTGGGCTCCTTCACCACTACATAAGGTTGGCTTGAGCCATCCCGGCCACCGTCCAGGGGTCGGTACACGAAGTGGAAGTCTCGCTTGGGCTCACTCCGGAGCAGATAGCCCTTGATGCGGTGTGGCAGTGCCTCGTCGGCCAGCTGGAAGCAGCGTCCATCCACCAGCACAAAGAGTCGGTAGTCTTGGGGCTGCGCCACCTCAAACTTCTCGGCGCACTGTGCACACAATGCCTGGGCTTCCGTGTCCGCCCGTGATGCCAGTGTCCGTGACTGCTGCTCAGGCTCCAGGTACGACACACAGATGAAGTCCTGCAGGCGAGATGGAGGAGGCTTGAGGTCACCACCAGGCTTGGCCAATTGCATCCTGGGTCACCCTCATCCCAACATCGGGAGCTAGGGCCAGCAGAAAGGAGCATGGCACTGGACCTGTCTTTGCCTTCCCTGGACATGGGGTGTGTGTGTCTCAAATAGCGGTGAAGCTGAGAGTTGGGGCATCTGTGCCTCCTTATGCTGCCATTGAGCCTGGAGGGTAACTTCCTTCTCTGGGTCTTACCTCCCCACTGTACTCACCCTGGGTGATTCAGTCATGTTTCAAATATGGATTTAGCTATTGTGTATATGCACGATGTATGTGTGTGCCCCAAATGCCCATGTGCAGTCCCAAGACAACTTTGTGGAGGTGATTCCCTCCCGTCCACCTTTACATGAATTCCAGGGATTGAATTTTCATTGTTTAGTTTGCCCGGAGAACACCTTTACCAGCTAAGCCACCACTTCCTGGCTGATTCAATCATTTTAAACCATGGCAATAAGGGAGTTACAACTGCCCCCCTCTTCCCACCCCAACGGCCAGCCTGCAGGTTCTCCATCATCCCTCCCTTGTCACTCCCAGTCCAATCATTCATTCTGTACTTGCCCACGGGAGGGCGGTCCCAACTGCAAGGTAGCAAGACCCACACACTGCCCCCAAGTCAATGTGAAACAGTGTGTGTGTGTCTGCCCTACTGTGGATGGAGTGGCAATATCAGTCACAACCATGAAAACACCAATGACCATGTTATAGGGAGGTCTGCACTTACAGGGTGCCAGGGTCTTCTGTCCCTTCCAGAGGGGAAAGGTGGGACAGATGTCTGTTGGGAGTGAGAGTGGGTCTATTGGGTTGGCACTGGCTCATGCTAATAGACATCAGCGCGGGGCAGCCCTTCTAATTCTGAGTTCAGCAATGCAAGTTGAAATTGTCGGGAGTGTTTACACCATGGGAAGTGGCAGAAGCTGAGACCAGAACCTTCTTTTTCTCTCCCCGTTAGTTCTAAGAAGCTGTTGATTCAAGAAGGGAGTAGAGATGCTGGTTTGGCAGCTCAGAACGTGGATGGGGGTCAGAACTCATTCCGTTCAGTTAGCCGACATGACTAGGAAATGGAGTTTCTGAGGGAGCTTGAGACCACACAGCAAGTCTGGGTAACCATTACCCCTGAATGATTAACCTAGGACTTTCTAGGATAGAGGCTTATTTATGTTCTCTTTCGCTAAACTAAAGAGGATGGATGGATAGGCTCAACTCTTAGTTCAAAGCTAGGTCCAGAATTTAGGCCTCCTGCCTCTCAGAGGACTGGACTCCATTTTCTATGCGTAGTCTACACAACCATCAATAGTTCTGGAGGGTTGTCTGGCCGCCTGGTCCAACTCCTTCCACTTTCTATGCATGGCAGCCCTGCTGTGTCCCAGGTTCTGGGTTATGTAAGTTTGAGACACATGAACCGTGGGCATTGTCCTCCCCAACATGAGAGCTTCATACAGAGAATTAACAACATGGCACAATGGGTGCTGTAATGGGGACGTGATGGCAGGCAGTGCAGGGCAGAGGACTGGTGTGTGTGTGTGTGTGTATGTACTTGGGGGGGGCTGTCAGGGGAGTTCCTCAGAGGAGGGCTGTTGGAGATACTGGACAACCTACTGATAGAGAAGAGATACACAGCAGCCTGGGTGGATGCTGGGTCACAGGGAGCTGATCTGGGCTGTTCAGGGACAAGTGGGCGACTAGATTTGATGCAGCCTGGGGTTTGTGGAATGACTGTTCCTCCCATGCCACTTTGCCCACTGGGTTATAACACCTGCCTGGTGGCATTTCTATGCCCATCCAGGATCTGTAGCTGTGGGCAGATTTACAGCCTTGGATTCTTCTGTGGGAGGCCCACCGCTCACCCTCAGGGTAAGTAAGGCTGTCAGGCCAAAGCAGCCAAACACAGAGCACAGGTGGCATCTCTACAGTCCGGGGCCCCAATCACCATGGTCCCCAGCATTACCTGCACAGAGGAGCGGGAGGCCCTGGCCTTGTTGAGCGTGCGCCTACGTTCCCAGCGATGGATGGAGTCCTGCACCTCCACGCTCAGTTGCCTAGTCACTGTGATCTTGTCATAGTTCTTGATGTGCTCCAGGGCCCCGTAGGTGGTGGTCAGGTAGTAGGAACCTGCGGGATCAAGGATACAGGCTGAGCTAGGAGGTCTGGATCCCCCCACACTTGGAGGAAGCTGCTCCCAGCTTCCGACATGCCCCTCCTGCTATAGCCACCAGGGGGCATCCACACTCCACAACCTGGAGGCTTCACGCAACTGTAGTGCACTGGGCAGCCTTACCAGTTGGTACTTTACAGTATAGACTAGCTCACATTTTTTCCTTAGCCCCTTTCAAGAAGGAATCATTTGGAAAATATACATTTATTTCATATATAACATATATATAATTAACATAATGTGTAATAATTATATATTAAGTAATTATATATAAACATATAATGTAGAACAACTATATATTAAGTAATTATACATTTAATATATGATTGTTACACATAACACATATTATTTACAATATAAAACAAAAGATTATATAAATCTTATTATATTATTACATAATATATATTTAATATAACACATATATAAAACATATATTACTACTTAGCCCTGGCCTGAAATTCATGGTTGGGACCAGGCTAGAGTGAACTCATAGAGATCATTCAGCGTTTGCCTTCTGAGTGCTGAGATTAAAGGTATAGTTTACCATACCTGGCTGAGGATATTTATTCAGTGTGACTATATCAAGTAGAAGACAAAGAGACCTGGCAACTCCTCCAAGTCTGTCATCCAAACTCAATATTTTTAAAATAATATTTTAAAATAAGTTTTTAAATTTAAAATAAAATTTTAAGTGTTTTAAAATATATAGGATGCATAAGAAACTGAGAGACAGAGATGCTTCAGGTGGGGAAAGAAAGCAGTGGGAGGCAACTCTCTCATTGTATCATATACATGCTTTAAAATATGTACATGTGTTATGTATTATCCATGAATACATTATCTACATATGTATAAGTATTATCTATGAATATATTATCTACATATGTATTTTATTATCCATGTATATATATTCATGTGTTATATGTGTATTGTATTATCCATGAATATATTTTCTACATTATCTATTGTGTATATATATTATCTATTATATAAATAATTTTCAAAGATGTACAGGAAATTTTTTTTCACTGCATGAAGTTTTTAAGGATTAAAATAGTAAGATTATTGATGCTAGGCATCCATAATCCCAGTACCCAGGCAGAAGCAGGTGGATCTTTGAATTGGATACTAATTGGTCTACTAGCAAGTTCAAGGGCAGCCAGACCTACAAAGTGAGATACGGTCCATTTAAAAAATGCTATTACGTTTAAAACTTTATTTTGTGTACACATGTGTACATATATTTGTGGGCACCCTCATGTGGAGGCCAGAGGGTCACTTACAGAAATCAGCTCTCTCCTTCCACCACAATGAGCTGTGGGAATTGAACTGGGGTCCCCAGGCTTGGTGGCAACTGCCTTTACCCACTGAGTCACCCACCGAAATATTGGCCCATTTAAATTTTTATCTAAAAATATCCTTAATCTCTAAAGTTTCCTCTAGTTGAGGTTTTAAGGTATTTCAAGCTGTACAAACCACATGCTTTCTCTATGCAGCCTTGACTGTCCTAGAATTTGCTCTGTAGACCAGGCTGGTCTCAAACTCAGAGTGCTGACATTAAAGGTGTAGGCCACCACTGCCGGGCTAGAATTTTAAGTTCAAAGGCGATATTCTGCAGATGTTTATCTGCTCATCAGCTTGTTAGGAGCTGAGAACTGTGTGGCGATCTTTTGCTTTAAAGGTAAGAAGCTGAATCCCCAGAAAGAAAGGCTGACATGGCCAAGATGACACAGTACACCACCCACCACCCCTCTCCCTCTCGCAGCCTGCTCTCTTCTGGGCCCTAGACACACCCCCAACACTCCCCAGACTGCTGTTCCTAGCTATTAAGGCCAGGACAATGATTTTGGACATAAGGCTGATTCTGCCAGTGACCCACCCCAATCCATCTTCCAACCCTAACTTTGCTGTTACCCGAGGAAGTGGCCCTGACCTGAAAATGCTCACTTTCCCAGACTCCTTAGGCTCAGTTGTGCAGGCACAGCCCTGGGTCCTTCCCCTGTGGCACGGAGAGCAGGGCAAGGTTTAGTAGCATGCTCGGCTTCTGAGTCCCAGGGAAGAGTGGGGCACCCTGAAGCAGCCACTGGCTTCTCAATGTGTAAGGCATTGGGCTCAGCCATGCTTAGGTAATACAGTTATATGAGCTCAGATAATAGTTCTGGGGACTTCTGGTCTTCTCAGAGGTAGAAGGGAGGAACTCCAAGCCCTGTTGGGGCTCTCTTGCCCTGTTAAACCCTACACATCCTTCTAGCTATTTTTGGTAGCCTATGTAGTACCTGCTATGAGCACTAGGTGGCAGGCGATACCAATGTGAATTTTGTAGACGTTTCCTGGACAGTATGTGGTGGACTAATTGGAAATCCCCATTGGTGAGATTAACTGTGCACAGGCAGCTGTCAGCAGGCCTGGGGAGGGTGTATCGGCTAAAAGATCCATGAAGACACTTGTGGGAGAGGTTTGGCTTCTCGGTTGGTTCCAGCTAGGCAATTCCTCTGATATGGGGTTGGGGTAAGGAGTGAATATAAGAAGAGGGTCCCACCAGCTCTTCCAGCTCCTCACAGGAACCCCCTGATCCCTCCTACTACAAATGCCTGCTGCAAAGACCATGGGACCCAGCTACCAGAGCTGTGCTAAATCACAGCATACTGCAGGCTGGAGGGGTCAGGAGAACAGATAGGAGATACAGATACAGTGTTTCCACAGGCAGGGGGTGAGCCAGCACAGGCACCTGCACAGTGCCCCAAAAGGACCCCTTCCCCTGGTATCCAGGACTTTCATGGCTGTGGTCTCAGGGTGGGTGTCACTCTTTCATCTGGCTAGAGATCCTTGCCAACTTCCTCAATCTCTGAGTGCTTTCACAGGGCATGGAAACCAGAGAGGAAGCCTCGAGGAGATGGGGGTCGTAAGTGTGGGTGCAGAGCGAGGGGCTTGCTCATTCTCATGAGGCTCCCATCTCTGCACGGCAGCCCCATGGCTGGCATGGGTGGCTCAATGAGGCCAGCTTGGTAGAGGGATAGATGGATATGTGGGGGATGGGTAGATAGATGACAAGTATGTATGTGTGGATTGATGAATGGGTAGGTAAATTTATGGATGGATGGACAGGTGAATAGATAAACGGATGGGTGGATGGATGGGTTGGTAAATGGATGGAGGATGGAGAGATGGATAGATAGGTATCTAATGAAGGCATGGATGAGTAGATGGATGGATGGATGGATGGATGGATGGACATGTGGATGGACAGATGAATGGTGGCAGGTGGAAGGGTGGGCGGATATACGGATGTACTGATGGTGGGTGGAAGGATGGACGGATATACGGATGTACTGATGGTGGGTGGAAGGGTGGACGGATATACAGATGGACTGATGGACTGAAAAACATTACTTTTTCTGAATTCCTGGACTTCCCAGGAAATAAATTTCTCCGATGACAGGCAACACTTAACTAAAGAGGAAGAAACGCAAGCCCCGGGTGTCACAGCCACAGCCCGAAGCTACACATGACAGCAAAGCTCTCAGTTTTCCCTGGCCTGCCAGCTGTGAAGACCTCAATGAAGCTCTTAGGTGGCTTTCTGCCTCCAGAGGTGGGCAGATGCAAACCCATGCAAAGGCGGTCAGCCTCTCTCAAGAACCACAAAGCCCAGAGGGGACACTTGTGCCTGGGAGGCTAGTTCCATTCTTCAAGGGTGGAAGCCCAGAGGTTGTGTCATGGTCCCTCAGAGCCTGTAGCGGGGCTGCTGTGTCTCAAGGGATTCTTAGGGAGGGGTGGCTGAGGTCCTAGCCTGAGGAAGTGGTGGGTAGGACAGGGAAGGGAAACCGAGGGATGGGGCAGCAAATCATACCCCTCCTTCATTCAGCCAGGGAGTAGAAAACCCTTAACCTCTCAGCAACTTCCTCCTACAGACAGAAGTCCTGGCCAGGGTTGGATAAACAAGGGGCTGAGTCCCAGGGGCCACTCTATCTAAGACCTGATTTCTACCAGTCACATGACACCTTCTGCCACTTTAGTCTCTCGTTATACCACCAACTTTGTTGTGCCCTCCAGGAAGAATGCCAACCCCCCTCTTTTTCATTTGTTTATTTTTTGAATCGGGGTCTCACTATGTAGCCTTGGTTGGCCTAGAACTTAACTACGGAGACCATGTTGGCCTTGAACTCACAGAGATCCACTTACTACTGCTGCCTGAATACTGGAATTAAAGGTGTGCACCATTATGACCAGCTCCTTCCTCTTCTTTATCTGCTGGCTCCCACTCGCCCTCCAATGTTCAGTCCAGGTACCACCTCCTCTAGAAGCCCTCCGTGACTGCGCTGTCTGATTGCCTGCTCCCAGTCTCTGAACTTCCTACCATCCCAGTTTTGTCAAGCTATGGTGACAATTTCTGTCTTTTTGATCAACAAGCTATTTAGGCAGGGCCTGTGTGCACGTCCCTCAACCTTAACCTGAATCCGGCCCTACGGAAGAAGCCCTTGTTGGGGGCCGACCGGCTTGGGAGCGGGTGACGGGCCTGAGACGGCGGTGGGTGTGGGGTGACCCTGACTCACCCTCCCCCAGCTGCAGGGCGGGGTCCATGAGCTCCATCATGTACTCCACGTTGAGGAGCATCTCAGTGAGGTTGCTGCGGGCCAGGACGTACATGAGGACAGGCAGGAAGTCGTCGGCCCCGTAGGGCTTCCCTGCAAGGAGAGGGTGAAAGCTGTGAGTGCCAAGTGCCTGTGAACCAATCAGGGACGGGGGGGGGGGGGGGGGGGGGGGGGGGGGGGGGGGGGGGGGGGGGGGGGGGCGGGGGGGGGGGGGGGGGGGGGGGGGGGAGAGCACCCTGGAAGAGCCAGGTTTCCATATTCTCATGGCTCAACAGCGAGGACCCTAACAGTTCCTAGGGTCAGCCCCCTGAGGTTTGTGACTCAGTACAGGGCGTCAAGAAGGAACTGAGAAAACTCTGGGCTGGGGCAACAAAACTCTGGTTTCTTGCTCGTTCCTCATTCTTCTCCTACGGCTATCCCCGGCTGCTTGCTGGTCATTAAGTTCTCATTGCACATCATAGGCCCCGCTAATGTGGCATAGGCTTCTTCAGGGAAAATTCTTCCCCATTTGCAAAGACTGAGATCCAACCCTGTGCCCAAGAGCTACCTCTGCCTGAGATCCACCATGATGCCTGAGATCCATCATTAGCCCTAAGACCCACCTCTACCTGAGAGCCACTCCTGTCTAAGATCTAGCACCATCTGAGATCCACCCCTGCACCTGAGACCCACCACTGCCCCGGGGTCCACTGCTGAGATCTACTCCCACCCAGGGTGGTGTCTGAGATCCATCCCTTGAGAACATCACCATACTTGAGATTCATTCCTGCACCAAGATCTATTACTGCCCGAGATCAATCACGACCGCTGTGTCTGAGATCCACCACTACCAGTGGTCCAAACTGAGCCCCATTGGTGGAAAGATGCTTCACGACAGACTTTCCAAGGGAAAGGCAGAAACAGAAACGGGCCTGCAGGGCTAGCCTATTTCCATAATGTAACCATTTCCACGGTGACCAAGTTCAAACTGCACACCTGAACACGAAGATGGGAGGAGATGCGTAAGTAGCTCCCCCCAGCTTGTGCCAGCTGCCTCCAGGGCACCAACAGGTCCAGCCTCGTGAAGGGTAGGGCAATGCTCAGAGCTGGGAGCCTGTGCTTGGCTGTGCTGGTCACTGTTGGGGCACTGTGTTGGTCTCTGTGTGTGTGTGTGTGTGTGGTGTAGGCAAGGAGCATATACATGGGCACTGAGGCCTGATGTCTGCTTAAGGACCAGCACAAGCATAGGAGGAACACATCGGCCAGCTCCTAGCTGACTCTTCCAGCTGTACAACAAGGGCAGGCAGTACGCCCTGGGGCGATGGGTGTAGCTGTGAAATGATTCCCCTGTGATCTGAACACCTGGCTTGCGTGGATCAGAGCTCACGCCCTGCCAAGGTCAGCCTGTGGTTCCTGGTTTTAGCTTCTGTCTTTCCCAGTTCCATCTGTTCACCATCTGCAGGCACACGATGAGCTAATCACACTGCCAAGAGGTGGCAGAGACTTTCTTGGGCTGGGGAACTTTTAGAGAGAGTGAACTCTTTCTCTTCTCTCTGTCCTGAACTCACTCTGTATACCAGGCTGGTTTTGAACTTGCAGAGATCTGCCTGCCTCTGTCTCCTGAGAGCTGGGATTAAAGGCGTGGGCCACCACCTCCGAGCTGAGAGTAAACACCTGCTCAGGCAAATAAGCCAAAGAGTGCTCACCTGGGTACCCTGCAGACTAGGATAGGTAATAAGGAAGACCCTAGCTCAGTCGCTCTAGCTCTGCAAGATTAGACCTCTCCCGAGGCTGCGACAAGCCTCCGTGAACACTGGAGGACAATAATCAACTCAGTCTGTTACTCAGGAGTGTGGTGTGCGTCAAATGAGAAGCTGACGTTAAGTATAGTCATCTGGGGGCATTATCTCTTAGAAAGGTAGCATACAGCACCAGGTAGGCATATTATTGTTTTCCTAGGCCACACATACACTCTCATTCCCAGCTATTCAACCGAGTCTCTGTTACCAAAGTGGCTGCAGACACCGTGCCAATATACTGATACAGCCTCAACAGAAGCACACACAGAGAACCAGGGGCCAGCCAGATCGGGGGTAACTGTGGCCTCCAGAGCGCTGAGCTAGTGGGAAGGATTCAGCAGTGTGTCACCTTCTCTCTCAGCTCACTCCCGGTTTTGCTGAGTGGGCTTTTCCTGAAAGCAGGTAGCTGATGCAACAGCCCTGGGGCAGCTCGGGGCTCATGACTAAATTGTTTGGACCTTTGTCCTCAGACATCACTGTGGCTTCTAATACCTTTCTTTCTCTTGGAAGTCATCCCTGAAGACCCCCACCACTAGGGCTGATGCCCTTAAACATGGGCTTCTGGGTCCTGTCGTGAAATACTGGGGAAATTAACATCACGTGAGAACAAAGGGTCGTTTTCCTGGAGCATCGGGTCCAGATAACAGACACCTGGACACCTCGGGCCTTCACCCCACTTCATCTGCTCCAGTAGCCCATGCTGGCTTCAGCCGGTGGGGTTGGTGTTTCTGTTAACTTGTTCAAAGCTGGAGGCAGAGGCACAGCAGAGCAGGGCATTCCTCGAGTCTCCTGCCTGCCCAGCTCTCTGGCATCAGTGTCAGCCTCCGCATGCCAGGGCTTTATCTGGCTCGGGGATAAGGACTGTGCTGGTTAGCTTTAAATGTCAACTTGCCACAACCAGTGGTTCTCACCTTTCCTAACACCGCGACCCTTTAATACAGTTCTCCATGTTGTGGTGACCCCCTTCCCCCACCATGGAATGATTTTTTATTGCTACTTCATAATGAATTTTGCTACTGTTATGAATCGTAATATAAATATCTGTGTTTTCTGATGGGTTTAGGCGACCCCTGTGAAAGGGACATTCCACTCCAAAGGGGGTTGAGACCCACAGACTCTCTGGAAAGAGAGTAGGGCTGAGCAATTATCTGGATCTGGACGGCCCCTGGGTATGTCTGCGGGGAAACTGTCTGAAGGGTCAACTAATGTAGGAAGACCCACCTTCGAGGTGGGTGGCACCATTTCATGGGCTGGGCCCTAGAACTGTCTGGGAGAGAGATCTAGCCGAGCACGGGATTCTCGCGTTGGTTCTCTCTGCTCTTGGCCCTGGATGTGAGGCTTTCAGTTGCTGTCTGCCTTGGTATCACTGCCCTGCAACAGTGAACGGTAACCCAAACAGGAGCTATGAGATGAAGTAAACCCCTCCTCCCCTGGTTCAGATCAGCAAACACCTGGATACCCAGAGCCTCACCCCACTTTCTATGCCTTCCTGGCCCATGGTGGACGGCCACTCCAGATGGCAATGCTTGGGACCTTTGAAAGCCATATCGGCATGAGGAGTCTCAACAATAAACATGGTGACTTCAGTCAGTAGAATTCAGTGTCCCCTCCACACGCAGGCAATGTCATAGGCCCCTACGTCCGCATTAAGAATCCTCTTCCCAGCCAGTTCTCCAGCTACTGTCCCTGCCTGAGCCATCAGTGGATTCTTGGGTCATGTGGCCTTTGTCAGGAGTTAGATGATGAGGGAAGTTGGTTTTCATTATCAAGCTATTGGCTTTACACCCCACCCTCTGGGCCTATGAATCCAGCCCTTGGTCAAAGCCAACTGCAGCTTCTAAAGAGTCAAACCCATCTTCACTACTAAAGACATGGAGGACAGTCCTTGCACCTTCCAAGCCCTTTCTGTGCTTTCTACATCCATCCATCCATCCATCCATCCACCTATCCCTCTATCTGTCTGTCTGTCTATCTATCTTGTACTTTGTTTTTATTCCATGTTCACATATATGTCTGTGTGAGGGCAGTTGTGAGCTGCCATGTGGGTGCTGGGAATTGAACCCAGGTCCTCTGGAAGAGAAGCCAGTGCTCTTAACCACTGAGCCATCTCTCCAGCCCCCGTCTTTTGCATGTATATTGGTTAGAATCTTCAATTGGGTACCCTTTTGCCGTCCTCCCCTCTCTGAGGGTGCTTTGGTCATTCTTCCCACTCTAGGAATGGATTCCCTTGCCTATCTCTGATGATTCAGAGGTATCAAGGTTTTTTTTTTTTTTGATCAGACATACAGAATATAAATCTAAAAGCCTAACAGCTCTTGCCATTTTTCGCAAAGTCTGCAGAAACCCCATAGCTCCCAGGTATGACAGATGCCAAGTTTATTCAAAGTCATTGTCTCTTTAACTTCCCAGCCTGCCTGACCCAGGACCCTCAAAGTTGTGCTCCCTTGCCATCCCCAGAGCTGGCGCTTGCGCAAAATGACCAGCTGGCGCAGTGATTACAGGATAAGTCTGGCACGATGTGGCTCCAGGGATGCATTCTGGCCAGGTCTAGACTGGTGTGACAGCAGCTATCTTTCAGGAAAGGATGGCATGACCAGTTACGTCTGGCTCCTGTCACTCGGAGAGTAGCCCTCTTCTTGCTGGCTCAACTGTTCCCACCCACAGTCAAGCTGTCGTATTTCTATTTAAATGGGACCTACAGGCTGGGCATGAGCTTCTCTTCCCTGTGTGGTGACGGCAGGAGAGGCAGGTGGTGGGCTTCTTCCTCAGAGAGGAGGGCCCGAGGCCCAGGGTGGGTAGAGGGCTAGGTGGTCGAAGGCCCTAAGTGGCCCACAGTCTAGGTATCCTGAAGCCTAGGAGCTCAGAGGTCTAGGGGTCAGAAGTCTGGGGAGCCTGAGGTCCAGGAGCAGTGCTTGGGCAGGTGTGGTGGGGTTCTTCTGAACACAGGGTAGAGATGAGCTCAACACAGGCTATAGCTGTGGCCGAAGGGCTCCCAGGCCTTCAGCACAGGGATGCTGGTGTGTGGATAACACTTTAGTCATAAGGCTACAGCCTCACACCTGACAGCATGAGCTTCTGGGAACAGGGAAGGGAACGGAGTGGGGCAGGGAATGGAGGGATGGAGGAGGAGCCTAGTCTTGAAATTGACCAGTGTCAAGTCTGAAGAGAATCTGAGTCACTTGAGATGCAGCTAAGAAAGTATCACCCCCATGTTAACTGTGATCATATTAGCTGTCAGCTCCATAGAATCTACAAACACCTGGGAGGTGGACCTCTGGGTCAGTCAGTCACAGGACCTGCTCACATTAGATGAGGTGAATCATCTTTACTTGGGTGAGACCCGGGCCTTGTAGGCTGCAGAAGGTAAGCTGAGCACTAGCCAGCATTTATTGCTCTTTTTTGACTGTGGAATCAAATGTGACCAGCTGCTTCAAGCTCCCGCTCCCATGACTTCTCAGCCAAGATGGGCCTTGAACTCTAAGTTTATTGTATTTATTTTTTAAAATTTATTTATTCTCTATACAGTGTTCTGTTTGCATATATATCTGCAAGCCAGAAGAGGGCATCAGATTTCATTAAAGATGACTGTGAACCACCATGTGGTTGCTGGGAATTGAACTCGGGTCCTCTGGAAGAGAGCAGCCAGTGCTCTTAACCTCGGAGCCATCTCCCAGCCCGAACTCTAAGTTTGAAAGACCCCATTTTCTCTTCTGCTGCTTTGGTTGGAGAATTTGCTCGAAGCAGCGAGAAAGTAACTGAGTCAGCAACTGTGAGGAAAGTGTGACAAACACTGCGGCTTAGGTAAAAATGATGCAGAAAGGAAACCTGCATTCTCAGATGCCAGCCTCGGGGCTGCAGGGATGCGCAGCAGGTAAGAGTGCACGCTGCTCTTGCTGGGGGCCGGAGTTTGCCATGTCAGGCAGCTCACAAGTGGCTGTAACTCCAGCTCCAGGAGGCCCATCGTCTCTCTGTTAGAGCATCTATACTCATATGGACATATTCAGCACAAGATACACACACATACACATGATTAAGATAATAAAAGTAAATAATCAGTGTAGACAAAGAAAAGAGAGGCCCTTGAAATGTAACACATTAGAGAAAACTGACAGTAGCAGTTTTTAGATGTTAATTCCTAAGCCTTTTTGAGCTCCCGAGGACCTTCAGAGGTAGGTGACAACCTGCGACCCAGTTAGAGATGCTGTGTCTGCAGAAGCTTACACAGGGACACACCCACAGCTGTCATGAGAGGTCTGCAGCCTCTGGCACTCCCAGAGTCTGTAACATAGACTCAGGATAGCACCGACTGGGCAAGGGTCCAGAGAGATAACCTATGTGATTTGAGAGAAACTGTGTGTGTTTGGGAGGAGAAAGCACTTGACAATTTCTGGGATAAAAACACACAAGGGTACCTGGGCATCCTTGTTTCAGTGAGCCATTTCCGTTGAAAGATCTTAAGTTTGAAATCAGTTTCAAATGGCAGGTTAAAAATGTCCTGGGGTGTCACCCAGCATTCATGGCAAAAGCTGAGCATGGTGTGTGTGTGTACGCGTGCATGCATGTGTGTACACGCATATGTGTGTGTGAGCATGTGTGTGCACACATGCATGTGTGCGTGTGCGGGCGTGTGTGTGTGTGTGTGTGTAACAAGTAGATGAATCCCTGAAGTACACTGGTGGGTCAAGTCAAACTGAATTGATGAGCTTTCGATTCAGTGAGATACTGTCTCAAAAAGAAGAAAAAGCAGGAAGTAATTGAGAAAAGAAGACAACTCTACAAATGCACATGCAGGGGACAGACAGACAGACAGACAGACAGACACACACACACACACACACACACACACACGCACATTCCAAGGAATTACATTTCAGACAAAACCCATGCAGAATACCACGTATGAAACTGGTGTGGGGCTGTTGGAGGTGGGGCCAGTCTGAGTGCAGGTGTCTGTGTCCCACCTTGGTAAGTCCCCAGATGCTTCACAGAAGGTTGGCATCTACAATGTGGTTCTGAGATAGGAGAATAGAATAGGGAAGGAGGGTTCAGAGGCATCAAGACTGACATGTCAAGAAGCCAATGGCAGAGGAAGGATGGAAACCCCTCTCTCACTTGGGGTGATAAAGGAGAAAAGCCCAGCGATCTTTGAGTGCCGGAGAAGGTGCTGCTATGTAAGTGGCCTGTGAAGGACAGGGATGCTCAGAGCCTGGGGCCTGGAGCCTCGGACTCTTCCTAGCTCTCTGGCCTATTCCCATCCTTGGATTCTTGACAGTACCCTTTTCTTAACTGTCTCTGTTTCTATTATTACCTACGTATCCTGGTTCAATTCTTTGTTTCAGCATATACGAACCCGGAAGTCTCAGTGGGTGTCTCCTGATCTCTGATCCATGCCTATAATACCCAACCTTCTCATTCCCAGGCACATGGTGGACAGACAGTGGCCTCTGCATCAGAACAAGCATACTTGGGACCACACAGCCTAAGAATGGGGAAACAGGTTGAGTGGTAGGTAACTCCACAGCCCCTGGCTAACCCGACAGCTTCTGGGTACAGCACCCACATGGTGCCCACACAGAGGTCCCATAGGTTTACCATACAAAATTAGGGCATGGACGTGGGAATTCAAACACAGAACCATGTGGGTGGGTGAGCTGCTTCTTCCCAAGTGAAGATGCTGAGGGTCTGAGTGGGGCAGCCCAAGATGGAGTTACAGCAACTGGGCTCCCATTTCAGGGCTTAGCCTTGGTGGATGGGAACTCAGTGTCCCTTGATGAGATGCCCACTGGTTTCTAGTCCCAGTCTAGACCTTGGCCTGAGCCTCATGGCTCAGAACCTCTGGCCTGGGCTGCCCGTCATCTCATGTCTCACTGGCTCTGTCCTGCATTCTTTCTACTGTATCTGGCTGGCCCCCTTCTACTGTGATATCTTCTTCATCCTGCTTTCATCAAAGCTGGCTAGTCTCCTCCTGCTCTTAGGACAAGCTTTGAGTTACTGAATTCATAGTTAAGCAAAGCTGGTGTCTGAATGTCTGTCCCTGTGTCTGGCTTTGTAAAAGAATTTCAGGAAGCCATGGCCTTCAGGGAACTGGGGCTCAGAGAATGAAATGGCAGAGTCCTCAGTTTTGACTTCACCCCAGTCCTGGAAAGCCTGGGGGAAATTATCCCTCAGTTATAAATAGCCACAGGCCAGACAGGCAGTTAGCAAGTGTGAACATCCGGCGGTGCACTAGCCACAGTCCACCTGAGCCCCAGAGCCTACACCTGTCTACACAGGAGGAAACTGAGGCTGGTGCCTGCATTACCTGGACCATCATGCAACTAGAGGCACCAGGGCTCAGATGCCCAGATAGACATTTAGGTTCCTTTGCATGCCCCTTGCCCTCTCTTTCTGACTTGACCCAGCACACTGCTTCCCCCACACTCAAGCAGGATGCCCCAGGCCTTGCCCCTGTTGTCACAGAAGAGAAAGTGTGTGACATCCCTAGCTTGTTTCATCAGCCACGAGGGGGCCCTGACCTTCAGCTTCCCACTGCTGCCATCAGGCGTGCTGGGTACCTTCTCTGGGTCCTGGGCCTCTGGGGCTGACTGTGCAGGCTCAGAATCCTGGAAGCTGCCCACTGTTGCTGCCCTTTTCAGGCAGGATTCAACTGTAGCCCCAGCCTAGGCCTGTTTCATGGTCTGCAGAACTGCACAAGACCCCCAGCCTCCAAAGGACAAACTCGTCCCTTTGCTCCTCACCACATGTCTCCATGGCAACACAGCCATCACATAGCTTCATCCCCGTGTGGTGTTTGCCCTCCAGGACCTCAATTTGCTCTCTCTCAGTTGCAGGACACATATTGGCCCTACACAAAAGAGGGCTTCCAACCTGGAGCTGCAGCCTCTGCCAGGCTCAGAAGGGAAACTGGCTAGGGTGAGGGGACCTCGTTCCATGCCCCAGTGCCACGCCAACAACCGCTTTGCCAGGTGGCTCATTCCTAAGGAACATGCAGAGGAAGAGGGGTCTCTCGACTAGCCCCAGGTATGGCACCTGCTGGTACTAGGCACCAGGGTCAAATGTCACAGCTTGTTTCTAACATCAGCGAGTGGCTAAGTGTGGCTCCGACCCCCTAGAATCTAGCTTCTCTTCCCATGAGGAAGCTGGGCTGGCTCAAAGAGATAAGTGTCCCATTTTAGGTCCTACAAGTGGGAAGGGCAATCGGAACCCAAGTCTAGGAGGTCACAACTGTGGCGTGATACACTCTTCCTACCGTCGTCTGCCAAGGCCCATGTACAACTAACTACACAGGAGGCCATCAGCAAGAGGGCATCCAGCTAAAGGTCTGGGAGTGGGATGAACTCCAGCCAGCATTTTATTACCCATGGAGCATGGGTTCTGTTTCCCGTGTACCTAGAGGAGTGCTGTGGTAAACTGGCTACAAAAGGGCCTGGTCACGCTACTCCTTTCTCTCTTCCCTTCCTCTCTGGACTCCCTACAATGTGATATTGATAGGTCAGAGTGCCATGCCATCATGATGCCAGGTCTTACTATGCTGGACTCCATCTGGCCACAGGTATACGCCTAGGACGACATATTGGAGGATGAAGATATTACGGTCTGAGGTCCACCCAGAGAGCCTACATCCAGGTACTACCTGTGTGTAGATGGGCCTGGTCATCTTCCATCGGCAGCTCCCAGTGACTTCAGTGAGTCTAGACCAGCTTCTCTTTGGGACAGGGAGTTACTAGCATAGCTGGACCGGTCTCCTCTAAGTTCACACAAGCTAAAGAGCCAAGAAGGCCACCTTTTGGAAGTGCACATTGCAGATGCGATTGGCTGAGACGAAATCACAGTGGAGTAGGGCTGCCCTGAGCCACCGTGTCCTGTGTCCTCCTAAGAGGGGAATGTGGACATGGAACACATCGGGGAGTACTGAGTGAAGACTGTTGGGTTTTCAGACTGGAGTGAGGCTGGATCATATCCTACCCAGTGCCTAGAGCGAGCACAGCCCTGCCCCTTTGATAGTGAACTTCTACCCTCCAGCGCTGAGGCACAGCGGTTCTGGGTTTGAGTCACGTTTCAGTACACAGGGTGCCTTCTCTTGATGTGCATGGGCACAGGTATGACCAGCTTTTCCCCTGTCTTGTGGGCAGCAGGACGCACCGGTTCCTCCTTGCACCGTCACCAGGGAATGCTTCCTATTCCAGTCCTGCCCTAGTCTGTGGGAGGGGCCCAGCCTGCCTACCTGGGTTGCCGAGGGCCATGGAGTCGTAGATGAGCTTGCAGGTCTTCAGCAAGATGGAGATCTTCTTCCCGGGCGAGTAGGCCTTGTGCATGCTGCTCAGCTTCTGCAGGATCTTCTCCATGACAGCCACCTCAGGCACGCTGGTGGTCACGCCCAGGTCGGTGGTGGTGGTGGCCAGGATCACCAGCTGGTTCTCCTTGAGCTGCTGCAGTGAGCCGTCCCGGCTGTGGATCTCCAGCAGGCTGGAGTTGATGGCGTCCTTCAGGGGCTTCAGGACGCACTTGTACAAGGCTGACTCCACAATGGCCTCTGGGTGGGGAGGTGAGAGTGCGAAGGTGAGGAAAGCAGCTGCGGAGGCCCTGCCACCTGGCTCTGCTGCCTGGCAACACAGCCCTTCCATCCCTGGTTCTTACCTAGCTCTGATACGCAAGATAGAGAGACACACTGCAGAGGCACTGGCACCAGAACCTCCCATGCTTAATATTCTGGTCTCTCCACTGCAGTGGTTTCCCCAGAGCCAGGAACAGAGCCAGCCCAGAAGCACAAACTTCAGAAGGCTCTGGGCATACTGCAGCTGTGCAGTGGACAACCTGGGCAGCTGTGTACTAAGGGTTTGGGTGCCCAGTAAAATTATTCTTTGTCTGTTTTGGTTTTTCAAGACAGGGTCTCTCTTTATAGCCCTGGCTGTCCCGAATTCATTGTTGACCAGGCTGGCGTCAAACTCACAGAGATGTGCCTGTCTTTGCTTCCTGAGTGCTGGAGATTAAAGTTGTGTGCCACCACTGCCTGGCTTGGTAGAATTATCCTTTTAAAATAATTTATTTTTATTTTATGTGCACTGATGTTTTGTCTGCATGTAAGTCTGTGTGAAGGTGCCAGATCCCCTGGAACTGGAGTTACAGGCAGCTGTACGCTGCCACGTGGGTGCTGGGAATTGAATCGGCTCCTCTGGAAGAGCAGTCAGTGCTCTTCACTGCTGAGCCATCTCTCCAGCTCAAGGTAGGTTTATTTCTTCATGCCTCTTGCCCTTCTCAAGTCCAGGTGACTTGTCTCGTCACTCACTCCTGCTTTCCTGCCCGCACTGCTCCTCCAGACTGCCAGGCCTGCCTCTGTCCCTGGGCTTCTGCATCTCACGTTCCCCTCGCTACACAGCTATTCTCACGGCTTGCCCTTCGCCATACGGCTATCACTGGAGTCAAGCTGCAGTCTTGATCCACCTGTGCGATGGGAGTTAAGTGAGCTTGGCTCTTACTAGGTTAACTGAGGTGGAGGGAAGATACACCCCAAATGTGGGCAGCGCCTTCCATTCTGGGCTTGGGTCTTAGGATGAATAAGAAGGAGAAAATGGCTGGACGTCAGCATTCATCACTTTTGGCTTCCTGACTGTAGATGCAGGGTAACCAGATGCCTCCTGCAGCCACGACTTCCCCATCACAAAGGACTGCACCCTCAAACACTTCCTTCCTCCAGTTGCTTTCGTCAGACATTTTGTTACAGCAACGGATGGGTAACTAATACAACTGGCCCCACCCCAATCCAGAACCAGGATAGCTCTGGATCACCTCTCCCTCTTCATAGCTCTCCTCCTTGCCTCAGGATCCATCCCTTCCAGGCCAACCTTAGCCTGACTTTCACAGCCTAGCATGAGTGGCCATATCATCCTCCTGCGCATCTCACCTTTGCCCTGAAGAAGCTCCTCCCATCATCCTCTCTATTGCCTGACTCCTCCCACTTCTCCTCTGTTCTGGCGTGCATGGCTGACCACAGCTGCCTCTGGGCTGCCTTGTTTGACCTGTCCATGTCCTTCCATGTTCTTCTGTGCCCTTTTGCAGTCTCCTGTTCTGCACACCACCTGTGATCTTCCTGGGCACGGTCTAATTTATAGTCTTGTAGCTGTTTGTGTGTGACTGGGTTCCAGACATATGTCACCAGCCCACATTCTTCCTGACTCTAGACTCAGCCTCAGTAGCCTCCACTTGCCCCCTTCTGGATGTCCAGTGAGGTGGAAGGCCATCTCTCTGACACGGAATCCCTGGTTTCTCAGGATTTGGGCCTGAGGACTTGTAGCTGTGGTCTCCCGGGAATGCGCACACTGGCCCTTAGCTATTCAGAGTCCATATGAGGCCAGTCAGACCTTTGCCCACTTCCATGGACTAGATCTGTGCCCAGGGTGCCTGTCTCACCTATCTGTTCCCAGTACATCTTGTCATGACAGAAGTTCTGCTTGTCTTGAGTCTCTCTGCTCCTCCACAGCTCAAGGACCAGAGCCATGTTGGGCACACGAGGCCCTGGCACTCCTGACTCAAACCTGCCACAGCCTGGTTCCTTCCAGAAATGCTAAACCTTGGAGGCCATGATGCTGTGACCTACCTCTCCCAGGGCCTTTAAACTTCACTTCCTGCCTGTTTGACACTTAGGTCATCTTCCTCCATGGCTTCCTGACTTTCTTGCAGATTACCTGACACTTGTCACAAGAAGAGCTCCCTGAGTCTAGGAGGGACTTTGTGATCAGCCTGCTGCCATTATTTTCCAGTTTAACAGATGAGGAGCTGGAGGCATAGGGCTCTGTCAAACTACTTATATAACTCACTTCCTCCCCACACGAGCTCTGTGGGGTAATGCCTGGGTCTCGGGGACATGGTAACTGTTAGTGGAAAAAGTCAGGGGTTGTGTGGGTGGCCTTCTGATGTACCACCCTGAGCATCCTGCCAGGTGTGCCCTTTAATCTTAGTGGGGTGCACACATAGCTACAGCCTCCCGAGGACACAACGCCATAGACTTCAACATACCACCCACCACCTTACTCCTGTGCCCTAATACTGTGGCCTGGTGACTGTATCAGTCCTCTGGAGCCAGCGATCGAAGCCCAGCCTCCTCCAGGGAAGGCGGTGCTTAACAGTCTCTTTTCCTAGGACCTCTCACTATGAATCGTCATCCTGCAATATCAAAGCATCTTTGAGACGGGGTTTCTCTGTGGCTTTGGAGCCTGTCCTGGAACTAGCTCTTGTAGACCAGGCTGGTCTCGAACTCACAGAGATCCGCCTGCCTCTGCCTCCTGAGTGTTGGGATTAAAGGTGCAGGACCACAAGGAGGAGGTCGGTGCCTGCAGGGGCAGTAACGGTTATCAGGTAATCCCCAAATCTCTCAATACAGTTTTTTCGTTTTGATTTGTTTTGCTTTTTGAGAGCACTATATAGCCGAGAATGGCTCTGATCCCGCCATCCTCCTGCCTCCACTTTTAGTGCTGGGACTACAGGTAGATGCTGTCATATCCAGCTCTTGCAGTGTGGTCTGCCTGAGGATTTTCAGTACATACACAGCTGTGGACATGCCACAGGGAAACCGATCACCAAGAATCCTAATTGCAGAGAGGTTTGAAGGTTACTGGGTTAGAGGCTGGTGAGGGAGTGGAGGGTTGTTGGTGGTGGGTTGCCTGATAGGAGTGGTCAGGAAAGTGGGCTGCTGCCTGGAGTTGGCTCCCTAGAAGTGGAGCCTGAGAGGGATTTGGGCCCAGCAGATATGTGGGGCAGCGGGAGAGGAAGAAAAACGAGGCCATTAGGCAAGCAGCTCCAGAGGCTGTTCTGTGCCCAGGGCTGCCTGAGGGTCCTGATGCACCGCCCTCCCTCCCACCCTCCCAAGCTGGCACTGACCGAGTTCCTCCTCCGAGTGCAGGTTGGGCTCTACCAGGGCTTTGAGTTCGGTGCTCTGTAGCAGGTAGCTTTTGAGCTGGGTCATCATGGTGCGGATCTCCTGCAACATCTCGGTGCTGGATGCCTGGCGGGCCATCATCTCCAGGCTGTACACCTTGTAGTCCTGCACGAGGCTACCAAAGTAGGAGCCCTTGTCCTGCGCCAGCTCCACCACCTTCTTATACAGCTTGCGGTCGCTGGAGAGGAAGGCGTGGAAAACGCTGGCGAAGTTGACGAAGCTGAGGCGGTGGCGGGCCTTGTCCAGGATCATCGAGGGCTTCTTCTTCACGTTGGGGCTGCTGAACTCCAGCTCCTCCTCCGCACTGCTGGTGGAGTAGGAGTCTTGGTCGGTGGCGGAGGAGGCAGGCACACCCAGGCTGTCTGAGAGTGAGGCCAGAGAGCCCTTGAACTCTGGAGAGCTGGCCTGGGTATGGGGGTGCTGCATCCCGGCTTGCGGGGCTGGACTCAAGCCTTCCCAAGGTGCACCAGGTGCTGGTTTCTCAGAGGATGCCTCTCGTATGGGGTGCTCAGCTCTCTCCAAGGGACTGAGAAGGGTGGAGGCCAACTGTCGAGAGACCCGCTTCTTCCTGGGTGGCGGAATAGGGGGTTGTTTGGCCTTCCCAGGAGGCACTGGTATATTGTCAGCATGGCTGGCTTTGGTCTCTGTTTCCTGGCCTTGCTCTGTGGTCCTTGAAGGCCTGTCCCCAAGACTGCTCACGGTGCCTTTGGGAGGTAGGCTGAGAGAGGCTGTCCTGGAAATACTTGGGTGGTCCCTGTCTGTGGCAGTCCCCACATTCTGGCTATCCAGAGACACCCTTTCAGAGATGCGCCGTCTGGGAGGAGCTGCTGGAAGAGCCTTCTTCAGGGGCAGTGGAGGGGGAGGAGCTGGCTGCAAGGGGCTGGGAGCTGTTCCAGGCTTCATCTCTTCTTCCCCAAAGGGGCCCAGGCCTACAGCTGGAGGTGGGAGACTCTCACAGGCTGTCATGGGTGGTTGGTTTGGGTGACCTGGGGGGCCGGGCGCATGGGGTGCAAGAGGAGAGGTGGGTGTTAGTGGGGAGTTGGGCAAAGGACCAGCAGGTGCAGGGGGCACAGGAGGCACAGGAGGCCAGACAGGACCTGCTGGAGGAAGGCTGGGTACCGGCGGTGGAGGTGGGGGACGGCGTGGGGACCCCTTAGAGGTGGGTGAGGTAGCATCCGAGGTGGCAGGCACAGGGCGTGGAGGGCAGCTGACAGGTGGCGGATCAGTCGGTAGGGTGCAGTCCTCGATGAAAATGGGATTCACAAACCACAGGCGGTCATTTCCCACAGACAGCTCGATTTCACAGGAACAGTTTGTGTAATGGGTCGTGGGCCGGATGCTGGAGGCTGCAGGGGCCCCAGGGGCTGGGCCTCTGAGGGGCTCGACAGGACCTCTTGGAGGGTTCAGCGAGGAGTCCCAGAAGCCTGAGGGAAAGAAGAGCAGAGGCAGTCAGTCCTCCTAGCCGTGGGGGAGGGGCCCTTGCTTTTGTGTAGGTTTGTTTTCCCTTCTTGGACTCTGAAACTTCTCCCACCACTTCCTGCCTGGAGGGGAAGTCCCCTGTGTACCCACCAGCAGAGGGTGGAGGAGAGCTGGGAGGCGACATGAGAAGCCCAGCTTCAGTTCTGTGCCCATGTGAGAGTTTGCCACGGAGAACTATGATTCGGGTGGGATTGACCGTGGCCTTGGGCATGTGGGAGGAGGGCATGATGGGGACAGAGGGAACAAAGTTGTGCCCTGCAGCTCTCCAGCTGGGTACCCTGGGCAGATTGTGTCTTAGGCCTTGTTCTAGCTGACTCTCCAATGGGTGTCTCAGCAGTAACACTACAGGGTGCTGGGAGGGAACCCTATGGTAGGCAGGGGCTAGAACTCATTGCCACTGCAGCTGGCACACACAGGAAAAGGGAACCAGAGAATTATGGGTGATAGAATTGGACCTATAGCTGTCCACTATAGGCTGCTGTCTGTGACTTGGGAGGGTCTCGACACTGAGGAGCTAGACTATGGGACAAGTGAGGACACAGCTCCTACCTTTGAGCAAGCCCTGTCCTGCTGGCTATTCACCAACCAGTCTTCATAGCCTCATTGTGACTAAAGCCACCAAGGCAAGGCCTGGCTTGAAAGAGCTTGGCCTCTGGGTACCACATACCAGCAAACACTCAGGGATGCTCAGAGCCTCCCAAAAGATACAGGGTTCTGACTTCTGGAGAATAGGCTACCCTGAACTCATGAGAGTTGCTCTTTTTGGAGAGAAGCATGGGACCCAGGTCCTGCTCAATGTGTTCATTTTAAGTTCATTTAAGGAAGAGCCTGAGCCATGCTGCGCAGGACTCTTGGGAGAATGGTGCACATGGCTTCTTAGTAAGATGCCTATGTGAAGGAGTGCTAACGGTGTCACCAAGGAACGAGGGCTGCAGTTATACAGGGACTGTATTGATGAGCCCTAAGCACAGGCTTTGTCCCCACTTTACAGATGAAGGCAGTGGCGCAACTAAAATGTTTTCACCGAGGTCACAGAGTGCTGGAGGTTGAACCGGTCAAACTAACCCATTGCCTCCTTCTGAGGAACTTGCACCACTTTCCACATCGGTTGCTCTGCCTATCAGTGGGTGGCCGGTGGCTCTTGCCCCAGCTAGAGATGTGCTAAGAACATAGCAGCACCTTTGTTTTGTTTTCTGGTATTGGGGATTGAATCCAGGGCCTCCTACATGCTAGGCAAGTGCTCTACCACTGAGGTATATCCCTAGCCCTTAGTTTTTTTTTTTTTGAGACAGGGTTTCTCAGTGTGACCTTGGCTATACTGGAACTCGCTTTGTAGACCAGGCTGGCCTTAAACTTCCAGAGATCCGCCTGTCTCTGCCTCCCAAGCGCTGGGATTAATGGGGTGCTCCACCACGCCTGGCTTAACGTTTTCAAAATTTGAGAAAGGGTTTCACTAAGGTACCCTCTTGAGGAAGAGACCTGGTCAGTCGTCCTCATCAACTTAGACCATGAAACCCAATACAGACAAGTTCAACAGAACCACCATACATGGGCTGCCCATGCCTGCTTCAGCACTGCCAGGGCATACACTTCATTCATCTTAATTTGCCCAGGTTGTCCGCGAACATTCAATCTTCCTGCCTTGGCTTCCAGAGCAGCTGGGATGACAGGCCTGCACCACCAGGCATGGCCACAACAGGTTCTTGACGTGAAAGGAGAAGTCAGAACATGGCAGGGGCGTGCAGATCCAGCTCTATTGATGACATGTTCAAAGACCTTGGTGGCCTGAGGCTGTATGCCCATCAGTGTGAGCAGGGTCCAACCCCATGATAGAATGCAAGCTGTGATCTACCCAACCGTGGGCACCAAAGAAGCATGCTACTCACCATGGAGCTCGGCTCTAGAAAGACTCTGTAGCACCTGGCAGCCAGCCCAGAATACCCAGCTGTCACCACAATAACAAGATGACGGCCTTTCATGTGACTTTCTATAACATGCAAAGCTCCCTCCCTGTACATCGTAGCCACAGAGTAAGATGTGACCAGGCTAGGTTTTTTTTTTTTTTTTTTTTTTTTTTTTTTTTTTTTACATAACCTGAGGGCCACTCTTCATGATGGCCAGGCTGTCTCTTAGCTTTCCAGGACAGCACCCAACCTCTGAGTAACCAACTCTGGGTACCCAGAACACACATATGCTTGCTTTCTGTGGAGTAATCATTGAAAACACTGTACCCAAGTCTCTAGGAGCCCAGTAGAGCGGTCCAGTCCCCTTGAAGTCTTGCTAGCAAGGAGCCTCAGGCAGCCGGGAAGGTGAACTATTCAGTAGTCCCAGGAAGCTGAGCTCAGTTCCCTCTATGCTCATGTCACACTCCCGTAAGACATGTGGACAAAGGACAAAATCATGGGGTAGCTGATGTCCGGAACTCCCAATGCCCGGGTACGCTCTCACATCATTGCTTGCCTAGGACACTCAAGGCCTGGGAGATCTGCCCCCATATGTCTTTTCTAGAATTGTCTACTGGGTCTTCACTCCATCTTCCATTCACGTCTTCCTGGACAAATGTGCTGCCCTACCCTTGAGTTTTAGTGGGTACTGTTCCCTCTGCTTAGAATGAGTTCCCTCCCTCTCTGCCAGGTGCCAGGTTCTTGCTAATCTTCTAAGACTGGCCTTCTAAGTCTTAGGAGACTGATGTGTGCAGGGTGCCTGTGTCCCTCAGTCGTGCTGGGTACTCTGATGGCAGGGACCAGCATCAGACTGCCATTCCATGCTTTTGTCTGAGCGCGCCATCACACTCTGGGTTTTAGAAGGCAGCACTGGGGCCTCTTCCATTTGTGCATCTCCAGCCTCCAGGATGATGCTCCAGTGAGCAGGGGGCAGGAGTGAACTAGCTTAGTCAAAGCAGAGCAGCGTTCTAGGGTAGGGGACACCGGCCAGTCTCACTTCACAGCTAGGTGGGGACAAGCTGAGGAATGGGAGGATGAGGAGATGAGTCAGTGCGAGAGGAGGGAAAAAGAAAGCTCCAGGTGGGGAAGGACTGTCAGCCAGCTTATCACTGGACTGCAGAACTGGTCCCTAAGCAGGGACAGAATAAAAGAACACAGCTCCACATCTTGATAGCATCTCACAAGTGTGGAGCAGGCATTGGAGGCTCCCCTGAGGTCCAGGGCTCAGGCTGCTGCTTTCCTGCCTCCAGGACAATGAACAGGGCACAGGCTCTTCAAGGCAACACTACTTCCAGGGGAAGGTGATGCTGGGCACTGTGGGGCCACATATCAGGGCCTGCAACTGTGTAAGGGAAGCAATGGGGCGGTCAGTTCAGGGCTTTATGCTTAAAACAAAACAAAAAAAGGAAGTTGAAAAATTTTTCTGCAGCTTGCAAAGAGCCAAGGCTGGGGAAGCAGAATTTTGTGCCATGCAATCCCAGCAGTTGGCAGGGACTGGCGGCACCATGCCAAGTCTTGGCTCAGCCGCCCAAGTTCCGGTAAAGAAGGGCCTGTCCCTTTGACTGAGGTGTAGGGCCATATATCATCCAGGCCCATATACATTGTATGACAGCTAGACTTCCAGGCCATCGTTTGCACCTGGCCTCACAGAAGGCCGCTACAGACAAAGGGTCAGCAGGATATGCCAATGCGGTTCTGCTCCTTCTTTGTAATCTGGAGGATGCCTGGGATAGAGTCGTGAATTCGGCCTACGGGACAGAGCTGGCATACAGAGCAGGAAGATGGGGAGACGTGACAAAATGGGCATAGAATAGGTGTGGATGTGACCTCAGATAGTTGCCTAGTTACCTAGGAAACAGAATGCTAATGAATTCCCCCCTCAGTTTATGTTTTGGTATAAAAGCTGTTTGGAGAATAAACGTGGGTGGATTTTCAGGATGTGAATTTAGGACTTCATGAAGGTCACTGAAAACTCCCTCCCAATATAGTCATGTAAGTTATATCTTTAATCCCATACCTCCCCTCTGGTCCAGAGAAATAATTTATGGTCCGGGCTGGCACTGGACCCCGACACTGAGGCAGCCATTTTGCTGGTACCAAGGCTTTCTGAACCTGGGTAGGGGGCGTGTCTTGCCAGCTTCAATCCCTGCAGTGCTTGGTAGACCTGTGATGTGCCAGGTGCTGGATTGTGGTACCTGAGGGCAAAGTAATGATTCCCATACCATGAAAATAGTTGGGAAGCTCTGGGAACTTAGGGAATACATATCTTTGTAACATCCAAAGACGGGCTGTTGGACTCTCGCTCAAACTCCAGTGTTTCTCTTGGTGTGTATGTGGGCACCTGCAGGTACATGTGTGTGCACGTGGAAGCTGGAAGTCAACCTTGGAGTGAGACCACCCTGCATTTCGAGGGCCCGGAACTCACCAATGACCTAGTCTGGCTAGCTAGCCAGGACCCTACCTGCTTTCATCTCCGCCGTGGTGGGATTACAAATCAAGCCGCCACGCCCATTTTTTAAATGTGGATTTTAGAGCTCAACTCGGGTCCTCATGTTTACACGGCAAGCGCTTTAGTGATTGAGCTTATCAATGTATCTGTGTCCCCATTCCCCCGATCGCAAACTTTTAACAAATCTTTATTAACTAGGAAATATTCTCACTGTATGTTGTAAAGGAAAAAAAAAAAAAAACAAGGCACACACACACTCGGAAGAGCTACACAGTGTGTGACTTTCCCATCTTTAAACCACTAGTATCTACACGCCTCAGGCATGTTGAAGATCCACGACACGGAATCATTTTCCCTCTTGCATTTAGAATTAGCTGCAAGCAGCGCAGTCTCACGTTAGTTTTGTGGCCCCTGCTGCACCCAGGATGACATTCTACAGAGCCTGTATAGTTGAACGGTGGTGTTTTCAAGTCTAAACTTGGCTTTTCTTGTGTCAGCGCATAACAAACACTCAAGAGCCATCCCATGGTGCTGAGCCTGCAAGCGAATAGCTCTGCTTTGGTGACATCATCCCTGTCCAAATAACTTAGTCTACTCATTAAAACCAAACCAAGTACAATAAAATACAGTCAGTGACACGGAGAAAGGAAATATGTTTCAAAAACTAAGAATGATTGTGAGACCATTGGGTGCAATGAAAACCCAGTGAATCTACCGTTGACTAGACACTTCTTGACTCTGGGTGAGCAAAACAACTAAAAGTCACACCTATGTTCACACAAAACACCAGCGAGAGGCAAGATGCAGAACTGTATTTTCGCAGCAGTGGAGGGATCATGTATGATTTTCAGCCTCGTCTTTTTCTGGTCTTGTCAGTTAAAAAGAAACCCACAACATGCTGGGATTTCATAACAAGAAAAAGATGTCTTAAAAAAGAAGTGCTCGGAGGGAGGGTACGGTGCAGAGGGAGGGCTCGCTGCTCTCCCCGGCTCAACATCAAACACAGCCCCTTCCCTTGGCTAAAGGGCACCATGCTATTTTCCACGGGAGCCAGAGCACGGGGAGGAGGGAGCTGAGGAGCAGGAGGCAGTGCGCAGGCTGAAAGGATGTGATGGCAGTGGCTACAGCTGAAGACACAGAGAAAGCCCCGGGTGCGAATCCAGCTCCCATCACATCGTCTTACAGGAAGCCTTATAGTCCATATCCCTCTGTCATCAACAGGAATATCATCCACATAACTCACCTATTCAAAAATTCACCACTGTCATTATAATAACTGCTAGCGCATTTTAGCCATGCCCCCATCCCAGGAAATTCTATGCCCGCTGTCAGTCACTCCCCAGCTGGTGGATTAAAAGTGAAATATTCCCTGGAGGGGCAGGTGTTTCAGCATTGGATCCCAGCAGTGATCCTGGGTGGAGGGAGTGGGTCACTGGCAGGTGGGCCTGGAGTTTTATAACTTGGACCCATTTCTAGCCTTCTCTTGCTTCCTGGTGGAGATGCGAGATGCCCCAGACACACATCCCTTTGACATAAACTCTTGCCATGAATTGTATCTTACTGTGGAACAATCTCTGTACACTGTAGATACGTATTATTCTCACTGGTTAATAAAGAGCTGACTGGCCTATAGCTGGGCAGGAGAGCCAATCCCAGGAGGATGATGGGAAGAAGAAGGGTGGAGTCTTGGGAGTTGCCAGCCAGCCAGAGACAGAGGAAGCAGGATGTGTACAAAATGAGATAACATGGTAGCAAGTAAAATAATAGAAATGGGTTAATTTAGAATGTAAGAGCTAGTTAGTAATAGACCTAAGCTATCAGTTGAGCATTTATGATTAATAATATGTCTCTGTGTAGTTATTTGGGAACTGGCTGGCAGGACAGAAAAGTTCACGTACAGTATCCACTCAAATTATGAGCCCAAACATGCTTCTCTTCCTCTAAGTTGCTTCTGCCAGGTCTGGCAATGTGATAGCCAGCTCTAACCTGATGGTGCTATGTCCCTGGCTGTTCTATCCCAGGCAATTAGTGACACTTCCTCCAGAGTCCTCAGACCTGCATAATAATTTACACATAATTCCCCTGAGATGGTGAGAGAAAATGTGGTACCAGGCATCCCTATGGGCTGCTGCCCTTTGCCCTGGAATGCATGTGATATCTAGTGGCCAGCAGGTGAGCCAAGAATAGAATAATGGTGTTTCTACTGTGAGGTATCTAACCACTCACTTTCTGCTTTTGTAAACTCACTTATCTCCGTGGGACTGGGATAAAGTGGTCTTTTTTATTACTACACAAGGGGAAAGAGAAACAACTGAGGGAATAAAGGAATTTTCTTGCCAGCTGTGGATCCCATAGGTCACTGTACACCTTTGATAACATCTCTGATGTGTACCTCTATAAACCCTTCCTTTAGCCCCCTTCGGCATGACACGCTGTTTGGCTCTACATTTTTCCGCTAGCAGTAAGAATAAATTCATTTAATCTAAATTTGAATTGAGTCTAAGTCTTTGGTCTTTCCCAGCGGATTCAACTGCCACAACAACACAACCTGGTGACCGCCAGCCTGCCTTCCACATCTGTGGATTTGCCTCAGCTGGGCACATTTACAAGGGAGTTTCACAAGTACTTCTGAGTCTGGCTTCTTTCATTAAACATCATGTTTCAATCCATGTGGTACCATGTGGTTCTGCTTAACGTTGAGGAAGCTCTTTAGACACCTTGAGTCCCATGGCTTCCTCTACCAAAAGTGTGTGTGGTGTGTGTGTATGAGTGTGTGTGTGATATGTGTTGTCTGATATTTTGATTGTTTGCTGACAAATAAAGCTTGCTTAGAGTCAGAGGGTGGAACTAGCCACTAGCTGACCATAGAGGTTTGGAGGACTGTAGACAGAGAGGGACAGGAAGTAGTAAGACTCTCAGCCCCATTCTGGTGGAGGAATGGTAGGAGATAGGAAGTGACTGTGGTTGCTCCCTGTTTCCTGATCTTTCAGGTTCTTACCCCCAATATCTGATTCCTAGTTTGTATTGATAAGATTAATTAGATTAACGCTAAGTGTGTGTGTAAAATCTAATAATGAATGTATGCACCTAAGTTGGTGAATTTGCCTCCCATGATGCTTTTGACTAGATCAAGAGAACACTGTCCTCAAGCCCCTCCCCCGCAGCTGGTAATGATTATCCCAGTTCTCCCTGGAGATCCTCTTGAGGAACAGTGGCTATGTGGGCTGGGGCTGGAGGCAGAGCCTGGAAGGCTGGTGGGCTAAGGAACAGGGCTCTGACTGAGCAGGCTTCAGGGTACAACAGGCTGTGGTACAGAGCAGAGGCTGTTACTCACAAAACCTGATGGTCCCGGACTCCACTTCTCAGGAATTCTCCATACAAGTTTGAGTAGGTTTCAGGTTTCTCCTTCAACAAGTGTGTCCAGTCCTTGGCCAACAGGCTGCATGAGTCCCAAGATAACTATGAATGCAGCTCAACACAAAACTATAAAGTTACTTAAAACATTATGAGTTTTTTTTTCTTTTTGTAATTTGATTGCATGTTCTCTTGTGTGAACTCTGCAGGTGACAGCCTCCTGTTGCAATGTCAGAAGGTTGGACACGCTTGGCAGAGGAGTGACGAAATGGCACAGCACAATGCCTTAGGTGCCTGGGCCCTTGGCAGATGCTCTCTGCAATTATCATTGGAGCACACAAAGCCTGGCATGGCTGCAGCATGCACGTGCCAGGGCCAGGCGTCTGACGGTTTCAGGTCTCCATCTGTTCCGGAGATGGACTGGAAAGCCAACCTTTCCCTGGCTCTGGGGAAACGTCAATCTGCTGAGTCTGACTCTGTCTTCAGCACCTGGGAGACATCATCCGACCAGAACCTTCCAGGTGGTTCCGTAGGTGTAGCACACTTGGTTTTTAATGCCCCATTCCCCAAGAAGTTGCTGGCAGGCCAGTCTACACCGCCCTCGGCTTCCTGCGTGATGACTTCCATCTCTAGCTTACGCCATGCCTGAGGCCACTCTGTTCCAGGCAGGAATTTGGTTCTCCTAAATTGAGTAGCTTGTTTCCATCCAGCAAGTGCTCCCAGGAGGAACCTACAGGGAGTCTTGGATATCAGCCCCAGGGACTCGTGCCTGAGTCTCAGAACAGGGCCGATGAGTATATGCGAAGTTCAGTGCCCATCCCAGTTACTCAGTTACAGTACAGCAGATTCCGTTAAGGGGCGGTGTGGAGTGGGTTTGAGCTCTTCTTTCACACCACTATCCCCAGACCTCTTGGGGAAAAGGCTAGATCCTGGCCTTGGATGTAGGAGTTGAGGTGGGGGGATGTCTTCTCTGGTCTGCTTCCTCTGTGACCTGATTCTTCAGTCTGGGCTAATTTTCCTCTGTTCAGTCAACACTGGAACTATCATGCTGGTGTTTCTGGTTCTGGGAGTCAGTTGCAGACAGTGTCCTGTGTGCAGCTGAGTCGTAATAAAGATGTTTTGTCTACAGACACACCCTGACTCTGGGCACTGAAGTCCTGGGCCTCTGCCCCACCACTGGCCACAGAGGCTGTTGAAACATCTGCCTTAAACATGCTACTCTATACCACACAGAAGTAGAAGAATTCCTGTCCCCAACATATGTAGGTTTAGTGTTCCAGAAGCTACCAGCCTAGAGATCTTGGCTTCTTCAGAGCCAGCATTGATGAGGCCCAGTCCTAGGTCAGCATCGATCAAACCAAACCTATGCCTACAGAGACCTCAGTATGGCTAGACACCCAGGAAGAGTCCAGGAAGTCTGGGCCGCTAATACATTCTTTTATGCAAAAGAATGGAAGTTGGAGAAGCTCCTAACTCTACCTTAGGGTTGGTTGGTTGGGCAGGGAGAAGGTCAAGGACATGAGGGGTACACTCTAGATCCCCATCACATCTTTCCTGGCTAGTTTTATATCAACTTGACACAAGTTAGAGTCATCAGAGAGGAGGGAGCCTCGATTGAGAAAATGCCTCCATAAGATCAGGCTGTAGGCAAGTCTGGAGCATGTTCTTAATTAATGATTGATACGGGAGGGCCCAGCCCATTGTGGGTGGAGCCATCCCTGGGCTGGTGGCCCTGGGTCTTATAAGATAGCAGACCGAGCAAGCCATGTGGGACAAACTAGTAAACATCACCCTCCCTGGCACCCATTTGCATCCTCTCCTATCTCCAGGCCCCGTCTGAGTTCCTGTCCTGACTTTCCATGCTGATGAACAGTGATGATGAAGAATAGCCCAAAGCCAAACAGACCCTTTCTTCCTCAGATTGCTTTCTGGTCATGGTGTTTCATCACAGCAATGGTCACCCCAGCCAGGACAGCGTCTCTACTGCTTTTCCTCTTGATGAGGCCTGGGCGAGTCCAGGGCTGTGACAGGAGAAGCAGGGCTGATGTCGGCCAGCCCACAGAACTGCCTTGGTGTTGGCCTTACCTTTCCCAGGGCCACCTCTGATGTGATCAGCCTGGTTATGGTCCCTGGCAATGCAGGGGGCCCTGAGGATCTTCCTATTCAGTGGCTCAGCATGAGTTGTGGGCTCCCAAAATGAAGTTCAGGATCCAGCATGGTGTCACCCAAGGGCATCTCTGCAGAGACCATTGGTGTGCTGGCCGGTTTTTAATGTCAATTTGCAACAAATCAGAATCACCTGAGGAGGAAGCCTCACCAAGGAATGCCTTAATTGGTGTGGGAAGATCCACCCCAAATGTGGGAGGCTCCTTCTGGTAGCACCGAGATGAAACAGGGCATGGCAGAAGGAGGATTACTCATCTTTGCTTGCTTGGCCTTCCCTCTGGCTACTGAGTTGGTTTCTCCTGTTGCAGTTTTTGGTTCCTGGGCAGTTATCAGAATTTGAGCCTCTAGGCTTCCAGGGACTCTCCAGAAACTCTCTAGGTCCTTGGTGACAGCCAAGACTGCTGCCGCATGCAGCCTTGCGGGTTGAGCAACTATTGGGTTCTTGACTTCTCCAGAGTGAGGCAGCCGCTGCAGATCACACAGACTGCCAAGGCTTTGGGCCTCCCAAACCAAGCAACTATCAGCCTCTCGTGTGAGAGACTGTTGCTACTGTTTCAGTGGAAGCTATGGAATATTCAGTCTGTTGGTTCTTGTGGTAGCTTGCATAGGAATGGCCCCCGTAGGCTCATAGAGTCAAACACTTGGTCATTAGGGAGTGGCACTACTTGACAGGAATTAAGGAGGTGTGGCCTTGCTGGAGTAGGTGTGGTCTTGTTAGAGGAAGTGTGCCACTGGGGGTGGCCTTTGAGGTTTCAGAAGCTCAAGTCATGCCTGCACGAGGCCACACTCCCTGCCGTGATGATAATGAACTACACCTCTGAGCTGTAAGCTGGCCCCAGTTAAAAGTTAAATGTTTTCCTTTATAAGAGGTGCCATGGTCATGAGGACTCCACAGACATAGGACACTGACTAAGACAGTTCTGTTCATCTAGAGAACTCTGATTAATGCAAGAGAGGAAATCCTAGTACCCCCTCACCTCAGTACCCACCCACTCTGGTTCTACAGGGAAGACTTACCCAGGCCCAGGTTGGAGATGGTTTCAAGGTCCAGGAAGCTGCTGGCTTCAAGGATGGCCTGGGGTAGCCGCAACGTGAAGGGCAGTAAGTCTCTGTGAAGACAGGAAGGCTGTGTAGGTCAGGTACTAGGGGGGTCAGAGTTCTCATTCTCCAGCATCCAGACATCCAGAGAGATCCCCGTCTCACATCCTGCGACTGCTAGGGCTTTCATGTAACCTGGGCATTTCCCTAGGGTTAAGGGACAGGGCTGCAGTTGAGGGAAACTGAACCGGATCTCAGGTCAGTTTCAGAGATCTGGAAAGGGCCCTGGGAGCATGGAGAATCCCCTTGCTTCTTCTTCCTTGCCAGGTCCACACTTCCTTTAAGCATATTTAGTGACCTATGACCTTGGCCTTCCACATGGAGGTAGGCAGGCAAGCACAGAGGGAGTGTCCTGATGAGCATTTAGCCAGCACCATCTGCCATCTGCAGGGACATTGTTGAGAGTCCTTACAGAGATCTTCAGCAGCCATTCAGACAGAGGGAAACTGAGGCCCAAAGGGAGAAAGGGTTTTTTTCAGGCACCACAATGGGCTGTGGGTAGATGGTGCTGGATCCTGGTCCTCCAGGCTCCAGCCCAGAGACTGCCTCTGCAGCCAGGATGGCTAGTCCTGATTCTATGCTTTATCCTGGCATTCAGGGCCTGTCTATCATCTTCCAGCAATTTCTCTCTCTTCTCTCTCTTCTCTCCCCTTTTAGCCTGTCTTCCCTCCATGAAGGCAGAAATTGACCAAGAGGGTACAGAATGGCGGAGTTGAAAAACAGATACCAAGATTAGCAACCTGCTCCACCACTGCCTCCTACATGCCCCGCCCACCTCCTTTCCAACCCAATCCCAAGCAAAGAAATCTCATCCATCCACCTGTCATTCACTGGGCGCCCCTCCCCTGTTGGCCTGGAGAGCTATCTCCCTCCACCCATGTCCATCACTGCCTCCCTTCTGTCTCTCCTTTCCTTGTACCCCTCAGCTGGGGGCTTCCAGTTTCTGGCAGGGGTGAGGCAATGTCTCAGGTCTTGGAAACCCTGTAGTGTACCATAAATACCATGGCGACTAGCAGACCTGTTCACAGTGGGACACTGAGCTGGGGAAAGAACAGCATCAATGGTTGTGATAGGGCTGACGGAGGGTCCTCATGGCAGGGGCCCCAGACCACCCTACACCTGCCTGAGGCTCTCTGCTAGGTGAGTCTGCTAGTGGCTTCTGTTGGTGTCTGCCGCTCTCCTCAGGGAAGGAAGCACTGCTGAGGGGGTGGCTGTGGCTTTGTCACGGTTAGACCAGGTGGCCCTGCAGCGTCTCCAGTCACCATCATGTGACTCCACTATGAACCTGAGGCCTTGTGATGTCAACTGCCCATCCCTCTACACGAGTCTGGCTCGGAACATTCTGGATAGGTCCTCAGGGTCCTACTCCCCTCCTCACTACCCTTACCCAAACCTCCAGTTACAGCGGTTGACAAAACTCATCTGCCATTACCTCAGTTTACCTGGCTGACTCTCTAAGTTTGTTGGTGTGGTTTTAGATGGTTCCTGTCTCCAGAATAACGTCTATCACAGTGGCCAGCAGAGGTCACTCCGTTCTCATATTGCCAGTAATCTAACTCCATCACTTCACCGCCTTTCTTAGGATGCTTATGGGGACCTAGGCTCGAACCCCAGCACACAGGAGACAGCCTGGGCTGCTCCACCTCTCCAGCAAGCTCCTTAAATGTTCCCACCCCTTGCCTGCGCCTCACTTCCTCATAGTGAATGCACCCTATTCCTAGACGCCGGTCCCCTCTACTTGTATCTGCTTAGATTACAAGTACCCTTCAAAGTCACACCATAGGCCTCTTCCTTCCAGACTTGGTTGTCAATGGTTTCATCATCCAGCTCCCTCCTCCTCCCCCTGGAGGGTCACTCCTTCCATCTAGGGCATCACACAGGATGGGGCAGCTAGCCGAGCAACATCATACAACATCACTATGACACTGTTAGAGCAGAGCAGCCGCATGGGTAGCTTTACAATCAGTAACAGGGGCGTGGGGTGGTCAGAGAGGTTGAGATAATTGCCCAAGACCACTCAGCTAAAAAACATACCTTTACCTAGCACCACAGATCACTTGTTGTCTATTTACTTGTTATTTATTTATTTAGCCTCTGGTTTCCTATCCAGGCCTCATAACTTGCCTGGGATACTGACACTACTGTTGTCTTCATTGTTTTTAATTCTAGACATTGGATGGCTGGTAAGACAGCTCCGTGGGCAAAGATGCTCGCAGCCAAGGATGATGACTTAGATCCCTGGGGATCCACATGGTGGAAGAAGAGAGTCAAATCTCAAAACTGTCCTCTGTCCTCCAAATCTGTACCATGGCATGTGCACCCAGACAGACAGACAGACAGAGAGAGAGATAAATGTAATAAAGTTGTTAGACTTTCAGGTAAGGGGTGGGGATTAAGGGAAGGGGTGGGAATGGAACACAGAATAGTGCGTGTGGTAGGCACATGATCTACCATTGAGTTACATACACTTCAGCCCTATGGTCTGTTTTTGTTTCGTAAATTAGAAGCAAAGACATATTTGCTGTAAGAATTAAACATTACCCAAGTGTTTAAAATAAGATGTTTCTGTCCTTCTTCTTCAGAGTCCCACTGTCAAAATTCTAGGGTGTGACTACTTCCCTCATCTTCTCTGCATGTGTCCGTATATACACACACAACTATTTTCAAAAGTAAATGCCAGTGTATGAACTTGAATGCTGATTGGGTCTAAGGTCAGATTCTTCCATTCCTAGACTGTACTGCCTTTTAGTAAAACAAAAACAAAAACAAAAACAAAACAAATCAACAACAACCCCAAAACCCAACCGATCAAACAAACAAAAACCTATTTGCATTACTGCCATTGACTCAAACAAAACACTGCTAGGAAGAATTTTAGTTCCTGTTGATTCTGCCCTGGGCTAGTATTTCTTTTGGGTAGATTCCTAGTAAGCCTGATAGGCCATGGGATAGAATACTTCAAGATCAGCATTTGCTGCTCTTTCCCCAAGCTTATTCATACCTCAACAGAAATGGTCCCCAGATTATGGTACTTTTTGTCCTTCCTGTCCTGAGTACAATCAAGCAGCCCACTTTCGTGGACTTAGTGGTAGCCTCTGTCAGTGACAATGACATGCAAATTGTCCAGTTTGTGGTTTGCCAACTAAAGAAGTCTTAGCATCGTGTGAAGGTGGGGGAGACAGGCAGCCCCAAAACAAGCGTAGTCACACCCAAACTGTGAAGTCCCTGGGCTTTGGGGTAACGACAGGATAACCCTCAGATGAGGTGCTAGGACAGTGGGCATCTATCCACAAACCTACCAACAATCGACCAAAGACACCCTGGACACTTCGGAGGGACTCTACCAGGCTTTCAGTGTCTGTCTGTACTCTGCAGAATTTCCTGATCAGAACCCCCGGGAAGAGGCCAAAAGTGCAGGCTCCTCTGTCCAAGCCCAAGGGGAACATCACTGGGCCTATGAGAGCCGACATCAGCAGGCACACACATGGAGTGTGTAGGGGATTGACTCAAGGCCTCAAGATATTAGGTAAGTGCCCTACTAATGAAACCTGCATCTCTACACAGCTCACAAGTAAATCTTAATGAGCACAGGCTTGGGTGGGGATCATGTGGGTGGGAGTCACAGACCTCCCCCCCAAAGCAAAGGCTATCAAACAGCGAATTAATCAAACTTATAGATGCTCTGTATGTACACGTTCATATCTATTTCCTTATGAACTATAAAGCCCCGTAAAAGGCAACAGAGAAATAAAGATTTTGAAAGTGGAATTTTCAGAGTGGATGTTTTAACAAACCCTGCTCTCACTTTTGAGGGCCAACTTGTACACTCCTAGGTACCTATACCCTTCTCTGAAGGCCCCTGTTCTAGCTAAACTTTTACCTATGTAAGAAACACAAAGCAGCATACACACACACACACACACACACACACACAAGTTCAGCAACACAATACTTACTCCACCTACATAGGACACTTTTTGGGAGAATATAGCCCAGCTTTCTTTCTTACATACGAAGTCACAAAATGGATTTTCTATCCTAATGCCATCATCCGGTCCTCTCATTCCCTAGGGACTAGACACCTAATCATTTAGTTTGGTCCCAATATTAGTTACCTGGAACTGAAATCAGATTCTGTAGACTTCAAGGCTCAGTAACTCCCAGGGGGTCCCCCACTTCCAGAGCCAGTCATAAGACTTGGACCACCAGCACTTCTGAGCCACTGATGGGGAATAGAGTTCAGTATGCATGGTGATGATAGTTATCGTTAAAGGTGGGAGTGACCAATGAGCCACTCCCTGAGGAGGGTGGTGGCTTAGCCACCGTGTGGGGCATATCTGAGGGAGGATGGGCCCACAGAGCTCCTTCCTTCCTCATCTTGTGTAACGGCACTTACCAACAGACCCTGTACTGGGGTTGTGTTGAGGATCGGACCCCTTTAGCTGAGTGTCTGGCACCATGGATATGCTCAGAAAGCAATGGGACTAAGCATCTACCACTAGGAAGGAAGCCCCAGTGTCTCCCATCTCCACCGCCATGCCTCTTTTCTTCACTGGCTGCCCCCTCCCTTTTGGTGCCATCTCTTCATGACTCCAGAAGACTTCAGTGGTCCCTGGTTGGTCTTGGCTCTTTTCTTCCCTCAACCCCACTTCCTGCTACAGCCATATTGCTCTGTCTGGGGCTGTCTAACCATGGGAGACGACATGGATCATAGCAGCTACAAAAGGGAGCCCTTGCAACTCCAGGTGTGACTCTGTCCTGTCCTCTCCACAGAGCCACTTCCGAGGCTGCTGTGGCTTTCTTTACTTTATTTCTTTTCTTTTCCTTTTTGTTTTTAGAGACAGGGTTTCCCCATGTAGCTTTGGCTGTCTTAGAACTCACTCTTTAGTCCAGGCTGACTTTAAACTCAGAGATCCTCCTGCCTCTGCTTCCTGAGTGCTGGGATTAAAAGTGTGCGCCACCACCACCTGGTGCTACCCTTTGCCTGTCCTGTTTCCTCTGCCTGGAACTGTCTCTCTGCCCTCCTTGGCAGGCCTCCCACATCTTCTTCACAAGGAGGGCCCCCCAGCTCCATATACAGAGGGGTAGACTGAAGAGAAGCCACAGATGTGTCCTTTCCTCTACGAGCCTGGTACAAGGCCAGGGCTCAAATCTGACTTCAGAACTTGGCTGTGCCACTTGAGGTCAGTCACACCCAGCCTCAGTTTCCTCATCCTTAACATCACTAAGAACACATAGCATGGTTTTATGAGTACTACCCTGTACCCGCTACTCTGCTAAGGCACAAACAGACATCTTCAGCACAGCTCCGAGGACAGGACCACTAACTACCTAGCCTTGTAATGTGTGGCCGAAAGGGTTAGGAGGAGATGAGTAAGCAGCACCGAGCATACAGACGCTCAGGCAGCCGTCACATGTCCAGTTCTGCACACTCATCACCAAGCTGCTGGGCACTGTCAAAACTGAGGAGCTTCTTGCAACAACTGGGGTCTCCAGAGAGGGGGGTTGTTTCTGAAGGTCTTGGCACCTGTGACCCTCACAAACAAGCGTCCAAGAGGAAGCTCCTAATCTGTCAGACACTAGGGGTGAGAAGGTTGAGATTCCAGTTCAGCTGAAGTGTACATTGTGTACTGAGCTCTAGGGCTAGTGTGTGCTATCCTGGGGATGTCTGTATGAGCAGCCACCAGCTCACAGGGACTTCAGGTGCCTAATGGGAAGCATTCTTTGTAGAGGAAGAAACCAGTGGGCTTGCTGAGGGTTGGGTTTGGGTTTAGTGTGGTGACTGGGTCACAGCTCTAATGAAAATCTAGACTGGACAAATATTCACCAGTACACCCTTGGAAGGGACAAAGCTACACGGAGCATCTCCAGTGCATTTTCAGTTGCCTCTGGTGTTTGGTTCTGAAGGAGTCTGCCGGTGGGATCTTAGAATCTCAAAGTTGCAGACCATTATACCTAACAGTTAATGTCCCCTGACAGAGAGACATGGGTGCCCAAAGAGGTCAGGTGATGGACCTAGAGTCACACAGCTGCAAGGCCTAGGACTCTGGCTCCTGAGCTACTCAGCATTCAGGCCTTGTTGCCTGACGCACCTCCCCCAGAACATGGTCAGGCCCATCTCTGGAGTGAAGCCAGAACTACAAAGGTACCTGCTTTGCTGGATTGTGGAGAAGCAGCAGTCAGAGAGGAGAGGTTGGGAAGTGACAGAGGTAAGCTTGGTGATTGTGGCTCCTGATCTCCCTGGACACCAAGCTGAAGCCCAGAAAACTCTCCTATAGTTCAAATGGCAGAGATGGAATGAGAGTCCATTGGGTCCCAGGCAGTGTCCCAGCTCTCTCTTTCATGGACATTAACTCAGCCTTCCTCCCGCATCAACGCACTCCCTTTTATGAAAGAGGAAGTTGGGGCTCTGAGGTGTTATATATCCAGCTTAATGTCTGTATTCTCATCCATCCATTCATCCATCCACCCACCCATTCATCCATCCATCTATCCACCCACCCACCCACGCATCCACCCACCCACCCATCCATCCATCCATCCATCCATCCACCCACCCACCCACCCATCCATCCATCCATCCACCCACCCACCCACGCATCCACCCACCCACCCATTCATCCATCCATCCACCCACCCACCCACCCACCCACC
>NW_026067953.1:7703894-7742626 GCF_014885135.2 Alexandromys fortis | reverse complement strand
CACCCACCCATCCACCCATCCATCCATCCATCCATCCATCCATCCATCCATCCACCCACCCACCGACCCATCCATCTACCCATCCATCCACCCACCCATCCATCTATCCATCCATCCATCCATCCATCCACCCACCCACCCATCCATCCATCTACCCATCCATCCATCCACCCATCCATCCATCCATCCATCCATCCATCCATCCATCCACCCATCCATCCACCCATCCACTCATCTGTCCATTCATCCTTCTCTCCTTCTACCCAACCATCCTTCTGACCATTCATTCATTGTACCATGCCAAATACTGGACAGAGCTCCTTTAACTAACTCTAAAAGGCCCATCTTCCCACAGTTGGGTGTGTTGTAAAGCATAAAGTTCTGGGACCTCTGCAATTATTTTCTTGTGATTTTAGTGAACCAAGCCAGTGTACAGAATTACTTCAGGGTTCATTGGTGGTAGAGCTTTCTCTGCCATTTACCCATCTTCATTTCCTCATCTGTGCAACAGGAACAACCCTTCTGAAGTGTTGGCAAGGTTTTAAAAGACAATGTGGAGGGACCTGGAGAGATAGCTCAGTGATTACAAACACTTACTGCCCTTATGGAGAACATGGGTTTGGTTCCCAGCACTCACATGGTGACACACAACTGTCTGTAACTTTAGTCTCAGGGGGATCTGATGCTGTCTTCTGGCCTTGCAAGCAAACATTAAGACATATTAAAAAAATCTTTAAAAGTGGTGGGTAGGGCCGGGCAGTCATAGCACAAGCCTTTAATCCCAGCACTTGGGAGGCAGATGCAGGCAGATCTCTATGAGTTTGAGACCAGCCTGATCTACAGAGTAAGTTTCAGGACAACCAGGGCTATACAGAAAAAGCCTAGTTAGAAACAAAACAAAACAAAGAAAGAAAGTAGTGGGTATAAAAATCGCCCAGAGCCCCACTGAGTGCTGGAGAAACCCTTGCTAGGCAGCAGGAGCGGCCAGCATCAGCTCTAATGGTCAGTGTTGCTCTGCTGGCCTGGAGGGTGGGAAGGGTGGAGCATGTGTTTTGGCAGACTTAGCCTGGGGTCAAAGACTCCAATACATCTTATCAAACATCAAGTCAGCCCTTGTGCAGGCCCTGTAGCTTCAGCTGATGAGTTATGGCACCAAATGTATTTTTAAATTCTTGCTGATCGGAAACCAGTTCTGAGTGAGTGGAGCGGAACTCACGGTGGTCTGCCCAGCTGAACAATCCCAGGCTCCCACCCACCAAGGGGCATCAGCCCTTCTTGTTGTCGCTATAGGAAGTTCCTTCTGTACTGTGCATCACCAGTTGGTCTCAAGGGTCCCAAACTGTCCCTGGTGTTGGTAACACTAGAAATTGAAAGATTAATGAGAGCCAGATGGGCAGGTGGCTTGCAGAAAAGTCCTCCCAGAAGAGTCCAGAAAACATCAGAGCCAATCTCTCTCCTTGTGGTTACCAGAGCAAAGACAAGGGACTGTCCCTCTCACTGCATCCCCTCCCTCTTGACTCTGTCCCCTACCCTGCCACAAACACACCCAAGGTTGCATAGATGTCTGTTGCAACCAGATGGGTGTATCGCAACAATTGGGCTTCTGTAAGGACAGGAAGGGAGGCCTCCCCCACAGTCTCCTTTGGGGCCAGGTTACTCACCTACTGACACAGTAGAAAGCAATGAGTCGGAAGATGTCCTCAAACACGAGAACTGAGCCTTCCAGGTACAATACTGGGGAGAGACAAGAGAGGCCGTTGTAAGCATCCTCTGCTGACAAGGGGAGGGGCTGGCTGCTCTCCTAGATCTGGAAGGTGGTACACGCCTGCATGTCCTCTGTGGGTTCTGGTGCCTCCTGAAGGATCCCCATATGTACCTGCTGCCAACTGCAGTGGAAGCGGGGCTCAAGGTGTCACTGTGTTGAGAGTGTTCAATGACTACCAATTACTGTAGCTGATATCAACTAAAACACAGTCATCATTTCTGGTGACCAGGAGTCTAGATTATAAAAGTAGAATGCCATGTGTATCCAGCTGCTAATGACAATCTCAGTAGGTATTGGCTTTCATGAAGCCCAAATCTCAGGCTCCTGCCAAGTTTTGCTCCCAAATCTCAGGAGTCTACATTGGGCTTCCCTGGGCCTCTGGTGCTGAAGAACATGTGAACTGAGTTCTGGCATGTTTCTGGTGTGACACGGGAGAAAGAGATGGTCCATCGGGGCTTCCAGGCCTAGCTTTGACCCTGGAACTGACAACCAGGCTCTGCAGACATCCCTTTGCTTCTCAGTGCCTCAGTGTCCCCATCTTCCAAGAGAACAGTCCTTCAAACCCTAAAGACACTATCATTTAGGTGACAGCAGCCTGCTATGTGGTTGGCAAAGCCTGGACCACTTTCCCACAGGGCACAGAGTGACATACGCATAAATATACATACTCTAATTGCCTCCACTTTCCTAGTACTGCTCTCAGCAGCTCATTTTATCTTTTTTATGACAAACAGATTCTGGATTCCTGTTTGGTTGAATATAAAAATGTATAAAGAGATAAACAAAACAAGTGTCCTTGGTGTTTCTGCCCTTTAGAACTGTCCCCTGTAGCTCCATCTGGGAATCTTGAGGCTATCTCGTCTATGGTCTTAGATCTTCCAACATATGCTCACAGTTCTTCTCCCTAGAGGCCCAAAGGGCCACCCTGAAACTGAGGGAGATTGTTTGGGCACCCTGAACCCGAGGAAGCTAGTCTGGGCACTGAACCCCAGGGGAGCTGGTCTGAGTGCCCTGAACCTGAAAAAGCTGGTCTGGGCACCCTGAACCTGAGGAGTTGGTCTGGGCCCTGAACCCCAGGGGAGCTGGTCTGGAGAGAGCATCACAGCCTTCTGGAGCTGTGGAGCATAGAAGCTGGTATGGGATGAACCACCTTCCATCCCAAGACTTTTAACATTGCACCAGCTGGGGGCGTGTGTGGGCATCTGGGCATTAGAACTCCACCAGGATGTTGCACAGGCTCTTTGTGCCTCAGTTTCTACAACTGTGAACCAGCATTACGGTGTACCCATTTGTGGAGGGCTGAACTGTGCTCCCCTTTCCAAAAGAAAAAAAAAAAAGATGTATTGAAGTCCTGATGCTTAGAACATGACATATGTCTTTGTTGGGAAATCTTTGTCATGTATGGTGTCCTTTTTGTTTGTTTGTTTATTTTAAATAAAATGGTTTTTTGAAGACACAGGACACCAAGGCCCAGAGAAGGAATGACTGTGGAAGACAGATGCAGAGACTGGAGCTGGGCAACCAAGAACACACGTGGATCTGAGGCTTCACAAAATGTCAAGTTCACGCATACCTTTCAAGGTCTCTGCCCCCAGAATGGTTAGAGTGTAAGTTTCTGTTACTGAAAATGATCCAGTTTGTGTCCTTTGTTGCCGCAGAAAGGAGGGAAGGCGCCACCTCTAAAGCATGAACTAAAACAATTCTCGGGAGCTGCCCCTGATAGCACACGGCATCTCCAGACAACAGTAACGGTCCTACATGGTCGTTTCAGTGGGTAAGATGCTCAGAGAGGCCACTGGCGGTGGGAGGATTCCATGGCCACATGCGGATGCACGTGCAGCTTCAAGGCTGTACCCTCGCCTTCGTTTCCTTCTTATACTCCTCAGTCCTCTCTCCTGTCTCTGCCCTTCCAGCCTCCAGAGCTCTCAGCCCTCAGTCTACCCTCTGTCCCTAGCCCTTGTTTCCTTATTCCCATCCCTCCCTCTGAGGACCGCACACAGCCAGGAGAGGCTCAGCTGGTTCCACAGGCTGGGGACCGGCAGAGACCAGGAAGGTCTTGCTTTCTTGTCCATGTGCCCAGCATACCACTAGACCAGGTGCACAGCCAGGGCCCACAAAGCACAGGGTAGAGGGGCCTTCTGGTGTGGAAAGTGAGAACATACCCTATCTAGAGAGAAGACAGGTAGTTGCTCAGGATGGTGTGTGTGAGCCGGGTGAGGTAGTAGAAAGTGGGGGAGGTTCGGATGAGGGGTGCTGTGCTAAACTGTAGACAGCCTATTCAGCAAGTTCAGCAGCTCTGTGTGTGTTCACACTGTTAGGCAACGCGAGGTTTCTTTTAGATGTGGTGAAACATTCTTAAACAGTAGTGACGGTTGCCCGACTCTGAATACACTAAGGCCACCAAATTATATTCTTTAAATGGGCCAATATATAATACCAAGCGCAGCAAATAAACACATCTAAATAAAATTGAAATGCAGCTGTTACTTTAAGAAGACGAGGAAGATTCTCTACAGAGTGGACTCAGCTCTCCTTCCTGCATTGCTTTGGTGGGATTTTTATAATGAGCAAGGAAGACTTCTTTTTAGTGAAAAATACTGTATTTTATTTTTATGTGTATGGATGCTTTGCCTGTAAGGCTGTGCACTACATGCTTACCTGGTATCTGTGGAGGCCAGCAGAGGGCAGTAGAGCCCCTGAACCTGGAGTTACAAACAGTTGTGAGCGGCCACATAGGTGCCGAGGACTGAAGTCAGGTCCTCTGGAAGAGCAGCCAGTGCTCTTAACCCCTGAGTCATCTCTCTAACCCTAAGGATGACTTCTATAAGTAGGGGTTTGACAGATATGTCCCTTAAATATTACTTTCTAGTATTTCCTCAGAAGCTGCCCCAAACTGACAAGTGCCCAGACCCTGGTACTGCTAAGAGGCCATGTCACTTTATCACCTCACAATGTCTTTACACGGCCTTGGGGACATCCAGCACCCACGCCTGCACTTGGCAACATCCTGTAGTGCAGAGCCTGCCAGTCTGTCCCTCCTGACAGAGACACCAGGCCAAACAGTCATGGTGGACTGTCACAGTCTTTACCCTTTCCAGGGTCCCTCAGTAAGAGCCTTAGTACAGAATAGTCCAGAGATCTGACCTCACATGGTGAAGCTCTAGTGCCAGCCAGTGGGAGTCAGTCTGTACTGAGGTGGCCATAGGGGACGCAATCAGAATCTGCCTCTCAGAGAGAAGGAAGCCTTTCACCTTAGCACGCTCCATCAGGGTTGGACTGGGGACAGGTAGCAATGTACCAAGCTGGCTCTGGACTTTTTCAATACCAATGTTAGGATGGAACAGCCATAAGAAACCTGAAAGCCATTAGGTACCTTTTTAAAAAAGAAATTTCACTTTGTCACTCTGTGAATACATGTCCTGCAAAGGGCGGACTATTATGGCTCTCTCCTTCTCCACAGTACCTCCAGTATTTGGCATGGTGTAGGCATTATACCCCCAGCACCTGGCATAAAGAGTACTACTGTGAATAGCTTTGTATACAGCTTGCATGGACATATTCGTGTGCTCTTGACTGCATACGAGAGGCAGAATTTCTCAGTCAGATGTAATTCTGTCTGTTCAAGAAACTACCAAACTTGCTGGCATAACTGGATATCAACATGTAGAAAAATGAAAATAGATCCATATCTATCACCATGCACAAAACTCAAGTCCAAATGGATCAAAGACCTCAAGATAAAGCCAGTCACACTGAACTTCATAAAAGAGAAAGTGGGAAGTACACTTGAACGCATTGGAACAGGAGACCACTTCCTTAATATAACCCCAATAGCACAGATACTGAGAGAAACAATTAATAAATGGGACCTCCTGAAACTGAAAAGCTTCTGTAAAGTAAAGGACACAGTCAACGAGACAAAATGACAGCCTACAGAATGGGAAAAGATCTTCACCAACCCCACATCAGACAGAGATCTGATCTCCAAAATATACAAAGAGCTCAAGAAATTGGTCATCAAAAGAACACATAATCCAATAAAAAATGGAGTAAAGACCTAAACAGAGAACTCTCAACAGAGGAATCTAAAATGACTGAAAGACTCTTAAGGAAATATTCAACATCCTTAGCCATCAGAGAAATGCAAGTCAAAACAACTCTGAGATTCCATCTTACACCTGTAAGACTGGCCAAAACACCGATGACAACTTATGCTGGAGAGGATGTGGGGTAAAGGGAACACTTCTGCATTGCTGGTGGGAGTGCAACCTGGTACAGCCCCTTTGGATATCAGTGTGGTGATTTCTCAGAAAATTACAAAACAACCTTCCTCAAGACCCAGCAATACCACTTTTGTGTATATATCCAAAGGATGCTCAATCGTGTCACAAGGACATGTGCTCAACCATGTTCATAGCAGCACTGTTTGTCATAGCCAGAACCTGGAAACAACCTAAATGCCCCTCAACTGAAGAATAGATAAGGAAAATGTGGTACATTTACACAAGGGAGTACTACATAGCAGAGAAAAATAATGGCATCTTGAAATTTACAGACAAATGGATGGAGCTAGAAAACATCATTTTGAGTGAGGTAACGTAGACCCAGAAAAACAAATATTATATGTACTCACTCATAAGTGGCTTTTAGACATAAAGCAAAGAAAACCAGCCTACAAATCAGAATCCCAGAGAACCTAGACAACAAAGAGGACCTAAGAGAGGCATATGTGGATCTAATCTACATGGGAAGTAGAAAAAGACAAGATCTCCTGAGTAAATTGGGAGCATGGGGAACCATGGGAGAGGGTTGAAGGGGAGGGGAGAGAAAGGAAGAGGAGCAGAGAAAAATGTTTAGCTCAATAAAATCAATAAAAGAAACAAACAAGAAAAGAAACTACCAAACTATTTTCCACAATGACATCACTTTTACATTCTTATCAATCAAGTATGGCAATTCCAGGTTCTCCACACCCTTGTTAACACTCGCTGTCTGACGTTTTGACTGCAGCCATCCCAGTGGGCCTAAAGTGTATCCTGTAGGAAAATTCATTCACATTTTCCTAAAGATTGGTGAGGCTGAGCATTTGTCTGTGTTTATTGACTGTGTGGGGGTTATTCATTTAAAACTTTCTCCCCTTGAGCCAAGCACCGTGGCACAGTTTTGATTCCAGCATTCAGGAAGCAGAGGCAGGTGGATCTCTGAGTTCAAGGCCAGCCTGGTCTACAAAGTGAGTTCCAAGACAGCCAGCGCGGTTAGACAGAGAAACCCTGCCTCAAAAAATTAAAAAAAAAGTTCTTTATTTCTATGGGTATGGGCGTTTTGCCCGCATGTGTGTCTGTGCACCATGTACATGTAGTATCTATGGAAGCCAGATGAGGGCATCAGTTTTCCTGGGACTGGAGTTTCAGATGGTTCTGAGCTTGCTGTGTGGATGCTGGGATTCAGACTTGGGGAAGAGCCATTAGTGTTCTTAACAGCTGGGTCGTCTCTCCAGTCATAGTGGTCATTCATTTTATTTTGTTTTGTTTTGTTTTTTTTTTTTTTTTTTTTTTTTTTTTTTTGGTTTTTCAAGACAGGGTTTCTCCGTAGCTTTGGATCTTGTTATGGTACTCGCTCTTTAGCCCAGGCTGGCCTTGAATTCACTGAGATCCACCTGCTTCTGCCTCCCAATTGCTGGGATTAAAAGTGTGCACCACCACTGCCCGGCTTTGATTATTTATTTTTGACGATGAGTTTTGAGAGATAAAGTCTAGACACACGCCTTTTGTCAGATCTATGCTTTGTAGACATTCACTCCAAATCCAACTTATCTTTCTAAAGCTTTATGAACAAACAAAGACAGAATGCTGTCTAAATGTATCCATTAGATTAGAGATGCCCACCTGGCATCTAACCGGCTCTCGCTAACAGTCAGTCTTCTGCCCTCTGAAACGGTTTACTTAGAAGTTCACTTCACTGTCAGCTTGGCAGCATTTAGAGTCACCTAGGAGACATTCCTCTGGGCATTTTTGTGTGGGAGTTTTCCAAGAGGTTTAACCGAGCTGGGAAGACCCAATGCCAGTTGTGAGCAGAACCATCCTGGAGGCTGGGGTCCCCAACTTAACAAAAAGGAGAACGGCAGTCTGAGGACAGGCATGGGTCTCATTGCTCCCCTAGTACAGTTGCAAAGGGACCAGCTGCCTCCCGTTCCCACTGCCTCTTCCCAACATGGCTGACTGTACCCTTACACTTAGACCCTGAGCCAAAACATGCCAACCTTCCCTCAGCTGCTTCTTTGCCAGGAATTCTGTCACGGTTAGGAGAAAGGTAACCAGGGCGGTTAGTATGCTGTGGGATTTGAATGGGTCACCATTCTCACTTAAACCACCGTCTTTCCTGCTGTCTTACCCATACTGTTCTCCTCAGAGACCCCTTTGCATACATGGTCTGGAAGTCAACCCAGACCACGCCTGGTTTTAATCACTACAAATCCACAGGGGCTGAGGCAAGTGTACTCAACAAATGAAAACTTGTCCTTTGTGCTGTGTTCTTTAAGGTAGCATGGGACAGCTCTGACAAGGGCCACCACTAAGTGACAAGGGTCACTACTAAATGAAGGGTGAGCACCTGGGACCCTCACCCCAGGCTTTGATGAAAATATACAAAAACATCAAAAGGGGATACACCTCGCTAAAGATTACTGTTTGCGTGGGGTTCACATTTACTTAGGAAACAGAAACTCAGCCTTCCACATTTAGACAGCTCCACTAACCAGAGATATTTCACTTCTTTTTTTCTCTCTTATGAGATGGACTTTCTCTGTGTAGTCCTGGTTTGGAGATCTCCCTTCTAATAGGCTGTCAACAGGAGCTCTTAATAAAATGTTTAGTTGCGACGCCCACATGAAGGGCTTGGTCACTGTCAGCCCCTAGCCTGGCCTGTAGAAACAAAGGCTAGGTGGGTAGGAAAACTGACATGAACCTCACAGAAGGGCCACGGGGACTTGGTCTTCACAGCTTGGGGACTCGTCAGGAGCTTTTCCCTAGAAGTAGCCATCTGGTTGCTCTCTATGAAAGATTGAAATCTGGCTTGGGCGGGTGGAGAGACGTTAATTTGCTTCATCCTGCATGCAGCCAGGCCTCGCGGAGCATAAGCAATGGATCAGATCTGCCCCAGGAGGAAACTGTTGTGAAAGGGGGTTCAGGAAAGCTGGACACCCCTCCCCCAGGAGAGACTAACCTCTTAGAAGGCTTGAAGAAGAACTACGGAGCTAATGTCTAAATTCTCCTGTCATCCAGAAAGGGTTGGGTCATCTAATCCTGGTAGACTGTCACACCCCTACTTTAAAGGGACACTATGTCACTGACCAAGTCCTTGGCTGAAAAAGGCAGACTCCAAGGACAGACAAGAGGCTGGGGACTAGGGAGAGAATAAAGCCTGCAGGGACCCCTCCCCCACACCAGTGAAGGGAAACACCACCCCTACTCCGTGCGCCTTTCAGGGACCATCCCATTCCCAGCCACAGTGTCCCCTTCGGAACATTGCAAGTAGTGGGCTCCATCCCAGTGTGTGTGTGTGTGTGTGTGTGTGTGTGTGTGTGTGTGTGTGCGCGCGCGCGCGCACGCGCGTGTGTAGGCTGTGGGGCAGTAACTGTAACTGCCACAGGAACTACCTCTTGGCCAGTCTGTGGCTGGCCATAGAGGAAGGACTGCCTGTTTCTCTCCGTTCAATTTTGTAAAACCTAGGAAAGCTGCTTCCCCTGTTCCCAGAGAGGGCAGAGGTTTATGGGGTAGGGGTGGAGAAGTGGAGGTGGGGGAGGGGAGTCCTGGAGCCCCACAGTTTAAGGTCTCACTTGCACTGAGACCGTGCTGTAGTGCAGTTATCTCGCCAGGGAGCCAGGAGAAGAGGCCTGAACCTGCTGAAAAGAGTCCCTTGTGACCAGAGCTGCCAGCCATAGGGCTATCACAGAACAGATGCAGTCAGGATGAGAGAAGGACTAACCAGCCTCTCACCTCCATCCCAACCTAGAAAAGCTCCTGTCTCCTCTGGGGAAGGCTTGGAGCGAGGCTGGGAAAGCTAGTTTCCACTACAGGTCAAGGCTGCACACGCTGACACAGTCAAGCCATCTCTAGTCACAGACTGAAGTCAAGCCTTTCTGAGATGTTCGGAGGGAAGGTGAGAATCACAGTGGCTGACCTAGGCCCCAAGGGTCAATGTGCAAAGGTCAGAGTGGCATGCTCCCGAGGCTGGGTGAAGGAGAGCAGCCATTTCTATGGTAACAGCACCTGGGTGCGGAGGTAGCACAGAGTGAGGCTCGGGCAGTTGGGAGAGTGTTGTTCAATATGTACCGGGGTCCACTGCCTGGCTGATCCTGGAGCACTTCCGCTGTGCTCCCGCTAGCCAGCCCAACCCTCACAGCACAGCCCATCCCTGCAGATCCTGGCCTTGGATATAATAATCTTCCTCAGGTCCAAGTTCTCCACCAACCAGGGAGCCGGCAGGATTTGGAGCTTCGTGGGGGACAGGATGAGCCTGGGGGTACCACAGTTGGAAGCTAATGGGACAGGTCCAAGGAGGCCCAGGCAGAGGTTGAAATGTGGGTCCTTTCTAAATGCCTTGGTCATTGCTAAAGGCAGGAAACCAGGAAGGTTCAGTAGCTGGCCCAGAGGTGTGGTCAGGTCCTGATAGGTGCCACTAGCAAGCTCAGTGCCATAGGAGTTAGGAAGATACATGAGAGTTCCCACAGGAAATCAGCCTTTGCCCCCTGCGTGGTGTCAGCACAGAGCCTCTCTTTCAGGCCCGTTTCCTCCCCTGATACTGGAAGACAGAACCCGGGAGGCCTTCCTGGGCAGAATGCTAACTTGTTCTCTAGAACAAGATGTCACCATGCCACAGGTGTCACAGGCTCAGTCTGGGCTAAGCATGAAGAACACTGGGCCTGAGCCTCATTTCTTGTCACCGTCTTAGCTCTAGGGTCTTTTGGGGGGTTCTTGTTTCATGCTCCCCAACTTTGCATTTGTGAAATAGCATACAGAGCCCCACAGGGGCAGCCGCACTGTCCCCTATTATACCATTCTTGTTTAAATAAAAGGCTCCTGCTTTTGGAAGCTGCTCGTTCTTCTCGAGCAAATGCAAACCAGAGGCTTCAAGAATCTGCAAAGGAACACAGGACGAACTGTCACGACGCAGACGGGGGCTTCATCTGGAAACTATTTATAGGTTCAGATGACAAAACGGAAGGGGACACTGGACAGATTTGTGAATTGCCAAGAGTCAGGGAAGACTAAATAAAGGCTAGGACATGGGAGGTCTTCTGGGAGGAGACAGGTGAGGTGTGGGGATGCTGAGGGAGCTGTGGACCCGGGAAACCATCCCTTCTCCCCGCCACACTGAAACAGCCAAAGGAGTCTCGTGATTGCCCACACATAAAAAGGGGAGGGCGGTGGCCCCAGTGCCACCCTGATAGGGAGGTCAGCTCCAAGTGTTATGAAGGGTTCACCATGAATCACCAGAGAACACGTCTTTGACTTTAGGATCTTACAAATATAAGGAAAACTAGCTTCTTAGTATACTAAGACACATTCTGTGTTCTCTTTTCCATACTAAGAGTGAAAGATCTGGGGTGTGCTTTGCCCTCATGCCTAATCTTAGTGCCATTCAGTCCCATTTCTAAGGCTTGAGAGTCACCACACTAACCACAGCATGGTTCTTACCTGGGAGCAAACTGGTCCCCCAGAGTTGGCAATGCATGTAGCTACTTCCAGTGGTACCTCAGGAGATAGCGCTGCTGGCACCTAGTGGTCAGAGGTCAGGAATGCCGACAAGCCCAGGACAGCCTCTTACAACAAGGGAGGAGCGGATAGGAACTGGTGTGTGTCCTGAAGCACCTGGAAGGGACTGGGAGTGTTTTGGATAGCAGTTCCTAGTCGGCTGCTGGTGCATACGTGGCTTCCAACATCAAAGCTTGTAACTGGGCTCAGTGGGGACCTCAGCCCTAGAGGGCCTGGTTTCCCATGTCCTAATCTAGCAATGCAGAAACAGAGAGCCACAGTGTGAATCAGCAATCAGGAACAAGGGGCCAGTCTTGGGCAACTGGTACTTTATTGTAGGAGACTATCATAAACATCCACTTCCTCTTGACTGACATTAGCATCTCAGGCAGACTGAGTCATTGCTCAGTCAGGACTCTGCAGCTCTGGGGAACAAGGCTGACGGAGGTATGGATGGGGATATCCCCTTGTCTAGCTACTAGTCAGTTAGATGAGTACATCCATCTTCACCACGTTTACTTGGACATAGGTTTTGAGTGGGGAATATCCTTGCTAGAGCAGAGCCCTGCCTTCCCGATAAGTCTGCAGGCGCAGGCCACAGCTTCTAATTCACCCCTACCACAGCTTTAGGTCAGGACGGGGTACCACTGCTGTTGGAGGCAATCCCTAGTCTACCTGTAAGGTGGACACTAGCTGGCAGTCCTCAAAGGCAGACTTGGGTTTCACATTTCTCTAGCAGGCTGTTTAATTCAAATTCTCTTTGGTGTCCTTACCACCCTAGGAGAGCAGATCAGATTGTCCTCTAATTGCTGGGATGAAAGGGCCTCTTGGTCCCAAAGGGCAAGAATATCTCAAAAAGACACATACACTTTAACCTCTTATCCTGAGAGCTGCTTCCTTTTGCTACGAGCCCTCAGTTTGCACCCCAAACGCTCTCCTCAGCCTAGAGGTAGACCGGGAGTTCATTTAGCCTTTATTTGTTAACTATATGCTAAGCACCGACTGCAAGCCAATCCCATGTCAGGTACCACAGTGAGCCATGTCATTTTGCTGTGTCCCCTTCCTCAGCTCATTTGCCTCTTGCAAATTTCTGGGACATGTTCCTTCTCCTCATGCCCACCATGACTGCCAGGTCAAGTTCCACCAGGCTGCCCCTAACTGTTCTTGTAGACTATGGTCTAGTTTTCAACCTCAGGGCCTCTCTTGCATTTTAGCCTTTAACGCCCCCCCCCCAACACACAACACACTCTGAAAGACATGCAACTTCTCTGTAAAAGGTACATCAGATGATGTCCCCACCCATATGCTCTTCCTTGGGGTCTGGAGGGCTTTGCACAAAGGCTGAGCTCATTCAAGGCCCGTGTGCACAGCTCTGGGACAGCCTTGTGGGCCTTCAGCTCTGGGACCTGTGGGCCCCAGCTGGCATCTGGGTCTCTGTTCACCCCCTCCCCCACATGCTCACATTCTGCCCACTCTGAACTTCCCCTGGACACACCCAGTACCCTGGCACTCTGCATGAGCTGTCCTGCCACTTGATAAGCACTTCCTCTCTGGTGCAAATCGGACATCTCTCCCTGTCCTTTAGGACACTCCACATGTCCACACCCGCCTACCTACCCATCACCAGTGTTTGGTGGATTCTCCACATTGCTCCAGTATAGTCTTTTATGTGTACCTTGGACCTAGTATACTTGATTTGAATAAACAATTAAACCAAGGTAAATAAACCTCTAATTATGGCAAGTGAGTGTCTCCTCTTGGATAGAAGCTTCCTAAGAAGAGCTGCTGCTGCTTCCTCCTCCTCCTCTTCTTTCTCCTCTTCCTCCTCCCCTTCTTCCCCTTCTTTTTCCTCCCCTCCCTTTTCTTCCTTTCTTCTCCCCTTCTTTTTCCTTCTCTTCCTCCTCCTTTTTCTCTTTTTTTCCTCCTCTTCCTCCTCCTACCTCTTTTTTTCTCTTCTTCCTTCTCCATTTCATCTTCCTCCCTCTTTTCTTCCTCTTCTTCCTCCTCTTCCTGAGACAGTGTGTCATTTTGTGGCCCAGGACGGCCTCAGACGCGTGTCTTTGCTCCCTCCTCCAGCCCCTCAAATGCTGGATTATAGGTGTGTAGCATCATGTGCAGCTCAGCAGCACTTATTTTTGGCTTTATAAATTACATTGATTTACATGCAGGGGAGCGGCAAGTCACAGTGCACATGGCAACAGTGCCCCTGTGGCTTTCAGAGGACAAGTTATGGGAGCTGATTTTCTCCTTGACCATGTGCATGGGTCCTGGGGTTTGACTTCAGTTGTCACATTTGGTAGTGGGAGCCTTTGCCTGCGGCGTCATTTCACTGGCCAAAAAGCAGAACCATGGAGTGGTAAGAGCAGGTGCTAGGAGCAGGCTGCTGGGCTTTAAATCCCAGCTTTGTTGTCAGTAAAGTGTGATTCTGGTCTGCATTAGCTTCTGAAAAATGGCATTAGATTCTTGCTATTTACTGCTGTTTAACAGAAGACAAAACAGAAGAGAGACTTGGAAATAACAACCATCTTCTTACAACTTATGATTGGTGGGTCAGAAATGGGCAGTGCTCTCAGCTGGGTGACATTTCTGCTCCTTGGGGAACAGACTATACATACATACATACATATATATGTATATATATATATATTTGATTTTTTATTGTGCTCTACATTTTTTCTTTGCTTCCCTCCCTGTCTCTCCCCTCCCTTTCAACCCTTTTCCATGGTCCCCATGCTTCTAATACTCCCAATTTACTCAGGAAATCTTGTCTTTTTCTACTTCCCATGTAATTAGATCCATGTATGTCTCTCTTAGAGTCCTCATTGTTGTCTAGGTTCTTTGGGATTCTGATTTGTAGGTTTATTTTCTTTGCTTTATGTTTTAAAACCACTTATGAGTGAGTACATATGATAATTGTCTTTCTGGTTCTGGGTTACCTCACTCAGCATGATGTTTTCTAGCTCCATTCATTTGTCTGCAAATTTCAAAATGTCATTATCTTTTTCTACTGTATAGTACTCCATTGTGTAAATGTATCACATTTTCCTTATCCATTCTTCAGACAAGGGGCATTTAGGTTGTTTCCAAGTTCTGGCTACGACAAACAAAGCTGCTATGAACATAGTTGAGCACATGTCCTTGTGACATGATTGAGCATCCTTTGGATATATACACAAAAGTGGTATTACTGGGTCTTGAGGAAGGTTGTTTTGTAATTTTCTGAGAAATCATCACACTGATATCTCCAGCACAAGTTGTCATCATTGTTTTTGATCTTGGCCATTCTTACAGGTGTAAGATGGAATCTCAGAGTTGTTTTGATTTGCATTTCTCTGATGACTAAGGATGTTGAGTATTTCCTTAAGTGTCTTTCAGCCATTTTAGATCCCTCTGTTGAGAGTTCTCTATTTAGGTCTGTACTCCATTTTTTTTATTGGTTTATTTGTTTTTTTGATGACCAATTTCTTGAGTTCTTTGTATAATTTGGGGATCAACTCTCTGTCTGATGTGGGGTTAGCCAAGATCTTTCCCATTCTGTAGGCTGTCATTTTGTTTTGTTGACTGTGTCCTTTACTTTACAGAAGCTTTTCAGTTTCAGGAGGTCCCATTTATTAATTGTTTCTCTCAGTGTCTGTGCTGCTGGGGTTATATTTAGTAAGTGGTCTTCTGTTCAAATGCATTCAAATGTACTTCCCACTTTCTCTTCTATGAGGTTCAGTGTGTCTGGCTTTATGTTGAGGTCTTTGATCCATTTGGACTTGAGTTTTGTACATGGTGATAGATATAGGTCTATTTTCATTCTTCTATATGTTGATATCCAGTTATGCCAGCACTATTTGTTAAGTATGTTTTCTTTTTTCCAGTTGATATTTTTTGTTTTTTTGTCAAAAAATAGGTTTTCGAAAGTGTGTGGATTAATATCCGGGTCTTTGATTTGGTTCCATTGGTCCTCCTGTCTGTTTTTATACCAGTACCAGGCTGTTTTCAGTACTGTAGTTCTGTAGTAGAGTCTGAAGTCAGGGATTGTGATGCCTCCAGAAGTTCTTTTATTGTACAGGATTATTTTGGCTATCCTGGGTTTTCTTTTTTTTGCTTTTCCATATGAAGTTGAGTACCGGAACCGACTTTTTTATTGACTGGTATCAGCTAGGGCCTGGCCCGGTTTGGAGGATCCAAGATGTTTCCCCTTAGATCTAGTTCATTGGCAGGGAAAGTTAAAAGGTTACAGTCAGCCAGGTCCATCTCCCTCCCAGGCCTCTCTCTCCAGGGTGGAGGCAGCTCGACTCTTAGAGTTTAAGAAGAAGTGGCAGCTCTCTGAAAACCTAAGAGGAACTGGCTAGAGCCATTTCTGCTTATTCTGTTGACCACAGAAGTCACAGGCCAAAGGAGATTTAAGGGAGGGGCAACAGACTCCACCTCAAGAAGGAAGAAGTATCAAAAAAAATACCTTAATCTGCCACAGTGTGGTGCCATATCCTAAAGCAGATTAAATTGTAATCTCAGAAATTAAGAGGCTGAGGCAGGAGAATAGCGTGTTTAAGGCCAGTCTGGCCATCTAGAGAGAGTCTGTCTCAAAACTGAAAAATAAATAATTCATACCAAATGCTTAATAAATGACTGTTATTATACAACAGTCCTTCATTAATCCCATTATACCTAGTGAAAGCCCAGCAAGCAGGCAAGTCTCACTAAATGCTTTTTGTATCATAATTCTGTGTAGGATGAGGCATATGGACAATGTTTTAGGCTAGGCTAGAAGGGGGAGATCTTTGTACTAATCCATGAGCCATATTCCACAAACTTGGGAGCCTGCTGGAGTCTGGAGACTGGTAGGACTCCAACATCAGAGGCCCAGAGGGTCCCACAATCTAACACATCCTTCTTTAAGGGTCTCCCCCAAAGTCTGCTATAGGGAGGCTCCGCGGATCACAGGAAAGAAAACTGAACTCCTGCCCAGGTTCATCCACATGGTTTGTGATCACTGAACTTCAAAGTTAAGCCTGTGTGCTGGATTTTTCTTTCACGGCCCCTGCCATTGATATTTCTCAAGAAAAAGCATGGGCAATCTCCACGGCATCCTTCCTGTGAATAACAGGCTGTGGTCCTCAGGATGCTGAAGCCAAGAAGAAGCAGCTTAGATGTCTCTGAGAAAGGTCCTTGAGAGTGCAAAAGCTAGCCATGAGTAGTTGAGTCTCGTCATCCATCTGTCATCCATTTCTCCAGAAACTACAAACAATTCTATCATAGTGTGCTCAGATTCCTCCTCTCTCTCTCTCTCTCTCTCACACACACACACACACACCATGCTTTGTTTTGTAAGATGTTTACATACAAGTCAAGGCCCAAGGGTGGCTATTCACACCCTGGTTTCCTAGATGGGAATTGGTAGCAGCAGGGGCAATGGTCATAATCAGCTCTCCAGGGAAAACCGCCCTGGATATGGCTCCTGCCAGTTTCATGATATACGTACGCCCTAGCTAGGAAGAGGCACAGCCAGCTCTCCCCAGTGTGTCTGACTGGGTCTAGCACTACCAGGGTCATAACCCAGAACACAATTGCTTATGTTCAACTGTCAGGGTTGACCCGGAACTCCCATCCCCGTGGCCTTCCTCACTAAGGCCACGTAGCCCTACCTGCTCCCTTGCCCGGTTCTGGCTCTGTGTCAGGAACACAAAGAGAAAACAATGATACAACTGTGAGAGTTTTAATGACTGACTGGACTACTGTTTGCTTTGTTTCCCTCTCTGCCATCTTCCTCTGTCCCTTGGAAAGTCCACTGAGCGAAGAACACAGAGGCGTGACCAGAAACAACTGGGTTCCGGTGAAAGAGCCATGCATCTCTGACTCGTCTGAATCCCGGTTAACATCCTTGGGTGCCCAATAGCTCAGCTGCAAAGAGGAGATGCTAAGACTTGCTTCAGAGGTGGTGAAGACAGAAGACGGGCCATGTGCTGTCCCCAACAACTGAGGTTTAAGGCTTAAGATTTCAGAGCCCACTGATGAGGACTTAGTTTTGACAGGAGGCTTTTATCACTGGAGGTGCCAAGGGTAGTCTTGGACAGGGAACTACATAAAAGGAACCTTCCAGCAGGGGAAATTCCTCTAGGGCAAGTTCCCTAAATGCTGACACTATGATAACCAAGACAGAGCAATAACATAATAAAGGTTCAGCCGATTGCACCACGAAGAACAAGACAAACCATTCATTGATTCTGACAAGTGAGGGAGACAGGCACAGAGCACCACAGAAGACACTTTTTTTTTTTTTGGAACTTCCCAGAAGTTCTTGGCCCTGTTGGTGAGAAAGGTACACTAATATGACTTCCTCAAAGGCAGCTAGGCTCTCTGGACACAGCAACAAATGTTTTCTAGGTTGTGGGGAGGCTTTCTGATCTAAGTAGTAGGACATGGATTGTTGGGCGAAGATGTGGGGCCTTATTCTTCCAGGCACTTTGAATCTATTACTTGCCAGGGGAAGTTAGGAGTCCCCTTTCCCAGGAGGCCTAGAGGAATTGAATGGCTTACAGAAGACATATAGCAAGTTACTAGGGGAAGTCTGATGAGAACCCACTTCACTGGTAGCCACACCCAGGGGTTTGTCCAAGCTCACAATGGTTCTACAGCTGCTCATTCTTCTTAGGGTAGTGCTGCCGGAAAATCCCGTAGCAAGAGCAAACCTGGGAAGTGAGCCAGAGGTGTGCTGAGGTGGCAATCAACTTCCCCAGACTTCTCCAGAGCTATGGGTCTAGGACCTGTCCTTAGAGGTAGGTCCTCTATGGCTGGTGTTCCACACAGGGATGCCCTGAGAACCACAGGACACAAACAAGCCCACAGTCTGGTTTCGTCCATTCTTGCTCCCATCCACTCAGATACCCTAGTGACTCTTAGGAGGTAACTCTGGCTCAGCTTCACATCTGGGCTCTCTTCGGGACTTTGTTTATAGTATAACACCATCCCGTCAAGACCCTCCCTTATCCTTTCACCTGATCCCAAGAGCCCCAATCCTAGTATTTGTAACTGCCTGTTCTGCCTCCCTGGCCAGACTTGAAGACAGGAAACCCCTTCTTATCATCACGCAGGCACCGATGAATGCTAAGTACTCATATTCATGAACAGATGAACAGAGGGACACACAGCAGTGTTTAGACCACTCTTGTACATCTTAGGTACGTTCACACACATTTCTTGTCTCTTCTGCCTACAGCTTCTTTGGAGGTGTAATGGGTCCCTGTATGATTGACGGGAATGAGGGTCAAATGTCACATGGTCTTTTTCAATTCGTACAAGCACATGGACTACACCTGGTTTTATGTAATGCTGGGGTTTGGACCCAGGGCTTTATGTATGTTAAGCAATGTAGCCACATTCTCATATCTTAATTTAATTATTTTATTTGACTTAATGTGTGATGCTGGGATCAAATGCAGGCCTTGTGTGTGCTGGGTGAGTGTTCTACCACTAAACTGTACCACAGTCTGCAGTGCTTACAAGGCTTCAAGCAGGGTTTAGCTCACTGGTCCTTCCACCTCCTTCCATGGAGAGCACAGCTCTCCACCCCTCCTTAGGACAGGACAGTAAGGAACCATGCTGGAGCAGGGAGCAGCCCTCAGCAGACAATGTAACCTACCCATGACTTACTTAATGTTGGCCCTCCTAGCTCCCCAAATTGTGAGACATTAATGTCTCTTTTTTTTAGACCATATCAAACCCCAGTTATTTGTTATAGCAGCACAGATAGACTCAGACACATGCTAAGTCAAGATCACCCAGGCCTGAGACAGCAAGCCAGGAGACCCCTAGGGCTTGGCCCTGACACCCTCTATAACTACCTTCAGAAGAAGGGTGACTGAGTAGAGGCTTCTAGTCTAGAAACAGCCGAGTCAAGCTTCTGTCCTTTAGATGGGTTTCTTGAAGCTGCAAAGTCCCTAAGGGTGGGCAGTCATACACATGCAGAGTAGGAACACCCCCACACAGACTGGGACCATCCCCACGCAGACCGGAACCACCCCACTCAGACCGGGACCACCCCCACGCAGACCAGGACCACCCCCACGCAGACCGAGACTACCCCACGTAGACCAGGACCACCCCCACACAGACCAGGACCACCCCCACACAGACCAGGACCACCCCCACGCAGACCGGTACCATTCCACACAGACCAGGACCACCCCCATGCAGGCCAGGACCACCCCCACACAGGCCAGGACCACTCACTGCAACACCAACCTCTTTTCACCATCTTTCTTTCACCACCAAGAAGACCCTGTGCTTTCCATCTTTCTCAGATTCTGACAACATCTCCCAAGTCCGGTTCTCTCGGAACAAAACAAACTAGAGAGCTCCCACGTTCACGTTTACTGGAGAAGTGTTGCTCCCCTAGTTTTCTCACGAGGCAGTGCTGAGTGCTCCTCTTCTGACCTGTTGGACTCTCCTGCCTGCCCACAGTGCTCCCATGACCACTCAAGAGTGCTCTCCTTCTCCAGGGCCCACCCCCAACCCTGTCTTCCAGCTGTCCAGCCCCGACTCCTATACAGTCACCAAGCTTTACCCTTGGCGGGTTTCTACAACCCCTCTTTATTCTCCTGTTGGGATTGGTTGCTGTCCCTGCCAGCTGCCACACAGCCCAGGGGGGTCTAAAGCATCCATCTCATTGGGCTACTTCCTGCTCAAAACCTTTCCATCCTTAACAGGGTGGCATGCTTGTCACGGCTGCTGGTGACCCAGTCAGTTTCACCTGGCAGCCTTGATTTTGCCTCCTCTTCAATTACCTCCTGACCAGCAGGGCTTCCTCGTTTCTGAGCTTTGACAAGAAGACTGTGGCTTCAAGCCTGTTCCCCAAAGTTCTTCCTCACCACTGTTTCTCAATTCCTCTGGCCCAAAGGGGCTGAGTGATCTCCCCCAGGAATAAAGAGTGTTGATGTCTCAAGAGCACAGTTATATTATAGGACTCAGGAGTGGCCTTGTTTGTGCTTGTGAGTGCCTCTTTTCGCTTGGTCCAGGACTGGAGTTGTGTCTTAGCCTCTTATACCTGTCTTCCCTCAAAACCCACTCAGTAGGTGTTTAATTGGGGATACATTTTTGTGACATGCTTAGCAGCACCGAGCTGAGAAAGCTCATAATAAAGTAAGATGGTGGAAATGGAAGGGTAAGCAGTGGATGCATGATTCCAAAACAATTGAAAGAAAAGAACAGAAAAGAAAAAGCTAGGCATGTGATCACAGCACTCAGGAGGCAGAAGATCAAGAATTTGAGGCTAGCCTGGGCTTCAAAAAATACAAAGGCAGGAATATGGAGAGTAGGGAGGACGGTAGTGCATGCCTGTGATCCCAAAACTTGGGAAGTTGAGGCAGGAAGAGACCAAATGTGAAGCCAGCCTGAACTCCCCTATAAGATCTTGGTTTTTTGTTTGTTTTGTTTTGTTTTGGAGACAAGGTTTCTCTGTGTAGCTTTGGAGCCTGTCCTGGAACTCACTCTGTAGACCAGGCTGGCCTCCAACTCACAGAGATCCGCCTGCCTCTGCCTCCTAAGGGCTGGGATTAAAGGTGTGCGCCACCATCGCCCAGTGCCCCTGTGAGATCTTAAAAACTAAGAAGTAAAAGAAGAGGAGGAGAGAGGAGGAGGGCAAGAAGGAGGGCGAGGAGGAGGAAGTTAGTTTCCCAAGGTCTGCAGTAGAACTCTTAGAGCTAACCTGACCTCGCTGTCTCATCCTGACATATCCCCGGGCCTGGAAGCTCAGAGCTGGGATGATGAAGACAGAAAGAAGTCAAGCATGGCTATTTCAGCCCAAGCTCCTGTGGCCACTGAGCAGCCGGGGCCACATTTGCTTTTTAGAGCCGTCCTCAGGATGGGCAGCACAGGAAATGAGGGGTTGTGAGGTGTGAACTGCAGGTTGCTAATTATAACTGCCGCTGTGAGCTGAGCACTTGCTACACGTGGGGCTCAGGACTTCTTCCTAGAAATGTCTACATCTAGATACAAAGATGCTGACTGCTTCCCTGCTAGTAGCTGCTTTCCTGGATCTGCCCACAGCTGTGCTCAGGAGATCCCTTCAACTCACAGATGAAGAAACTGTAACGAGGACATCAGACGTCTTACCTGATCTCACAAGAATAAAAATCTAGAACCTATAGTCATCCTATCCAAAATTCATGTTCTAAAAATAAAAAAGGGGGGGAGGGTTGTACTGACAAGCTTGCAAGATCTCCCACAAGGCAATCAAACCTGCCTCACCCCCTTCCTGCTAAAATATGGAGTCTCTACACCAATCCCTCCTTTATGAATGACAGTTTCTCATCTGCTCATGGACTTAAGCCATCTCCATTCAAAAGAGGTCAGATTTCATTCTAGGGCTTCAGCTGGTGGCAATAATGCTCAAGAGCATGGGCATGCTGCAAAACTCTGCCATGCCCACATACATCTCTACTGCCCAGGAGGACACACCTTGCATCTTTGGTGACCCCCCACACCAATCAGCGTGAGAATCCACCATACTTGCCGAGGAGATTGGCTGTTCTCCAGGTGCTGATGTACCCAACTTGACCTAAAACTCACATCTGAGAGTGATGATTTACTCAGCATTGGCGGACAGACCTTTCTAAAGCCAAGGGTCAGGGGGCCAGAGGGACTGAGTGGTAGGGATGAACTGTGGCTCAGGCCTGTGTACAGCATAACCTACTTCCTACACGGGCCTGGCTACCACCAGGGCTGCTCTGGTCACAAATGGGGCTTCTTCTACCTTTATTTAGCAACCATTAGGGAAATGGCATCCCATGAATATGCTTATCATCATCCTCACCACCTCTATGCATATTAATGAAAAGGCAGGTTTGGCTGAGCTCTCTTCATCTGGAAATTTGACATCAGAAATGCTCCAGACTCCAAAACTATTTGGTCCACCGACATCATGTCACGCGCGAGAACTTCTACGCCTGAAGTCAACTGACAAGTAGGGTTAAAAGGCAGGTGCACTGGAAAGATGATAAAAGAAAAAAGTCCCTTTCAGGCTATTTGTATACAGTGTGTATGAAGCATAAGTTTCCTGGTTAGGCTTAGGTCTCAGCCCCAGGACAAGGCGCTACAACATGCAAATACTTCACACTCCGGCACAAGTCTGCCACACTCCTGGCTCAAACCTTTAGGATGAAGGATGCTCCTGATACAAGGTCCTCTAGGACAGGCTGTGCATAGCAACCTCAAGGGTCAGGCTTGCCCCAGAAGCTGGCATAGTCCCATCCACCCTTCCCTCTGCTCCTTCAACAGGTGAAATCCTGCCATAAATCCTCTTTTGCTTAATCTCCAAGTCACTTCCCCTCCTGCTGGCCCCATGTATGAGGGGAGAGTATTCTTCCCATCCCACTGGGTTCCAGCCTGGCCATGAGGCCTGTTTTGGTCACTGGGTTTTGCAGGACAGTGGTGGCTGCGGTTCCTGAATGGGACCTTCCAGAGTCAGCAGGGACTTCTGCTTTCTCTCTCATTCCCCAGATGGGCAAGGCTCAGCAGCAGTGTGAAAAGATCCAGCTGCAGGGCGTTCGTGCCCTATCAGTGAGAACACACACGCTCCTTTGTATATGTGTGTCACAATCATATATGTACTACGGTGCATTCATATTACTGTGTGTGTAAGCAACTAAGGTTTAGGACTGTTACCACTACAAGCTCAGCCCAGCTGATAGAATTAGGATTTTTCAAAGAATTTTTTTTTTAAGAAACCAGTGAGGGAAGGTGGGCCATGGTGGAGGCAAAGGCAGAAAAAAAGAAATCAGAGAGGGATTCCAAGTGTTTCAAAACACAGCTGCGGTCAATGCAAGACCAGGGGGTGCTTTGGGGGCACCCCCTGGTCTCCTCCCTCCACTCCATGTGGGGAAACCCAGAAAGCTTCAATTCTAGGCCTGGGCTTTTGCGTTTCCTGCTTCCTCCTTGGGCCACTCCAACAGTCACCCAGCCACAGAGTCGCACATCCTATGTCATTTGGACAACAAATTCCTTCCAGGACTCTGACAAAGGCACCATCATTATCCCTACCTCAAGTGCCAGGGCCTGGAGAGGCGGAGCTTCTTGCCCCAGTCACCCAAGTGGCAGGAGGCAGAGGTGATTACCTTCGATTACCTTCAGGGCAAAGCTGAACACTGACTTTATTTAAAACCTTAAAATGCAGGGAATTTTACCATGTGGCCCTGGAATGAAACCAAGAACCTGAAATGTTAGTGTTGCTGTTTCTAAGTGGTCTGATGGAATCATCTTGGCAGAAATGAAGATATTCAGGAGAAATTGGTGCCCCTTCTCTGGGCTTTCATACTGTTGAAGTCATTGTCTCCAAGGAATTGAAACGTCACTAGGGGAAGGGAAAGGCTGGGGCCCCGGTGCCAGCAAAGAGACTCTGCAGTTCTGAAAACACATCAGTGATGACCACACCCCTTGGCCAGGACTGCTTAGTTACACAGACCTCTTACCCTCAACTTAAATCTCATGTCAGAACCCTGAAGAAGGACTTTTTTGGGGACAGTCACTGGATCTATTTGTCACTGGCCCCTGGGCCTTCTCAGAGCCCCTCCTTGTACTTCCTATTTAAGCAATAACCCCTTCAAGAGTGGCAGGAACCTGTGCCCCGGCTCTCTGATCTATACCCATCTATACCATTCCTTCGAAGTGGGGCCCATCTGCCCACTTCCAGCCAGCACCCCACTGAATCGTCCATTCACTGTAATCCGCATCTGTGCAAACTGAATCGGGATTGGGCCAGTTCTATACCGAGGGCTCCTTCCCATAGCTGCATTGCTTCTGAACTGGGTCTGTTTTAACCCTCATCACCATCACCACTGTCTCACTCTTGTTTGGAAAGGGGACATGAAATCAAACCACCATCCTGCCTTCCAAGGGGTGTGTTATGTTTAAGGTGCAGAGACCTAGATGTGATGGCCCCAAAAGAACAGAGCATAACTCCAGTTCTGGGCCAGCTCCACTCTCTCCCATCACCCCAAAAACCTCAGGAACCCTGCCTTGAACCAGTACTCTCTCCACAGGGCCCTGGGTGCACCCCCACCTGTGCACATTGCCAGTCTTAGAGGCAAAAACTCACTCAAGGCCCTCGAGTCCCTAAAAGCTCAGGGGTAACCAATGTGTGGCAGCCTAGTCTGGGAAGTCAGACTCTCAGTAGAGGCGGGACTATCCTGAAATCCCAGACCATCAGGTTGTGGCCTAGGGGTCACAAACACATCCAGGACTGTGTGTGCCAGGCACTGTGAAGGTCACCTTTCCCTGGCCATAAGAAAAATGACCCAGGTTCTTGGGAAACAGGTGACAACCCAAACAATTCTAACCCTCCTGAGTCATCAAAGGATACTACGTATCCCAGTGGTTTAGTTTATGTACCCCCCCCCATTCTCTTTGAGAACTCCATCCTTGTGCGCTGGCTCCACGGTCTCTCCCAGATCCACACCTCTACCCTCATACTCAGGGAGCCACTCACGCCCAGCAGTTCATTCAAATCCAGTAGCTCTACTTTCCTGGACACATGATTGACTACATTTCCCAGGGTCCCTTGCGGTTGGGTTTGCTCATGTGACTAAGTTTTAGCCACTAAATTACGGGTATAGGAAACACCCAGACTCCTTTCCCAGTCCAGCTGTTGCTTTGGTCCCAACCCTAAAATATGGAAGTCACATGCTGGAGTCTCAGAGCAGCAGGGTGCATGCAGCAGCCCTAAGGGAGGGACTCTCACATATGCTTGGAAATTCGTTGCCTGCAACCCTAAGCCATTTCTCAGTATTGTGGCAGTCTGCTGGTGTTCCGCATGACCACATTCCCATGCCAATCAACACCTTTCCACTCTGTCTCTTATTCCACTTGGTGCCCTAGAAGGAGGTCCCCTGTGTTCCTGCCATAGAAGCACACTCTTTAACTATGCAGAAAGTATTCAATGGGGCACGCGTGCTTTGAACATGTGGTCTGAGTTTCTGGAAAGACCTCCTCCCAGCAGGATGGGGAACCTGCTCTGCTTTCCTTTGGTAGAACTAACACAAACACCCTCACACACTCAAACCCTGGTCCTAAAGCCTGCTTCTTTTCGATGCCCGCCCAGACTCTTCCCTTAGCAGGGAGGCTCTGGGCCCGCCACACCCTTCCACAGGAGTCCCTTGCAGTAGCACCTGTCAAGCGATGTCACCCCCCCACCCTCCAACCTGACTGGAGCGCCCCGAGGCCAGGACCTCCATCTTACTCATCTATGTACTTTCTCAGTGTCTGGAAAAACAAGCATGGAAATATTAACTGTAGCTTCCTTAGCTGCTGTCACTCTGTGGTTGATGAGGGTGACGAGGTTCAGGGAACACCCCGGAATTGTTTCTATGGGTATCAGCTGGTGCTTCAAATTTACTATGAATTCTTTTTATTTGTTTGCTTGTTTGTTTGTTTGTTTGAGACAGGGTTTCTCTGTATAACAGCTTTAGCTGTCCTGGAACTCTTTGTAGCCCAGGCTGGCCTTGAACCCACAGAGATCCACCTGTCTCTGCTTCCCAAGTTCTGGGATTAAAGGTGTGTGCCACCACCACCCAGCTTTATCCTATGGATGCTTGTCATGGGTTTCTTGAGTTTTAAAACTTAACATGTGAACACGGTCTTTGAAAGGATGCAGAAGCTGGTTCAGACGGGTGAGCCTAGGTCAGAAGAGGCCCAAACCGAAACGTCTTTACCATTACAACCCCCCCCCCCTAGGATCTAGGCATGGTGGTGTGCACTTATCAGTTTGGCAGTGGGAAGGCTGATGTAGGTGGACTGTGAGTTTGAGGCCAGCTTGGATTAGAGACCCCCAAACAGGTCCCTTCAGCAACCCCCCCAGCTCTGTGTACACCCAGAACTTTTGTGACCCTTACAAAGGCTCTGGGACAGAGATAGGGCAGTAATCGTTAGTTTCATTTGACAGAAGAAAAAGCCTGAGAGGCTACAAGACACACCCTGGATCACCATGAGACTGTACTACTATGTTGCCGGAGCCCAGCACCAGACATCTCATTTCCTCCCCTTTTCTTCCCTTTTGCTATCATCCTTTGTGCTCACACATGGGAGAGAACTCAACTACGGCTACCGGCTACTGGGAAGCAAAGCCAATCAAGTTGCGAGCATAGAAAGTGAAAATAAACAGTGTCTTTGCTTAATGTTTTGAAATAGAGCTCTTCTAATTTGACATTTGGTGACCTGACACTCACTGTGTAGCTGGGTGGGCCTTCAGGTTGCAGTGAACCTTCCTGTTGCCGTTTCATAGGGGTTAGGGTTACAAGCACGTACTAACCATGCCTGGCAATTTTAACGTTTGAGTGATAAACTGAGTTTGAAACAAGCCTGGTCAAGAAAGGCCCCGTCCATATAATGAGGACACAGGAGATGCACCAACACATGTCTCCTCTCAAACGCTCACCCAACCCAAACTGTCACCTTGGACCCAACTCTAAAAATGATTTTTTTTTCCCATTCTAGTTTTAAGGAGGGTTTGTGGCTAGCAGGTTCTGCTGCTGCCGCTTGGACGGAGGAAGGTGAGGTGAGAACTTACCAGATTTTTCTTCTTTGATGGGGTACTCCAGGACCTCAGTGGAGCTGTCCTTTGGGGAAGGAAAGTGGACACACAGAACCAGGCGTTTCAGGCTGCTGTCTCGGCACACGAGGAACATCTGAAATGGCAGAAGCGGAGGCTCAGTGGAAGCTTTGGTGGAAGCAAGAGGAACAGCAGTAGGGTGGGAATCATCCAAGAGTACCTGAAACGAACTTGAAGGGGAAGTGGTCACACATCCCTTGAGAAAAGTGAACCTGACCCATAACCCAAATTAGAGGTCCTTGGGGTCTCAGTTTCCCCACTGCTGATGCATGGGTGGGGGTGGGGTTTGGTATGAAGGTGGTCCAGGATCCAGGCTCAGAAAAGCCCTGGTAGTTGGGAGTTGGTTGAATTTCAACTCATTCTCTAGCGCCCAGGTTTTGTGGGGAAGGGTGGAGGTGCGGAATGTCTGTTGGAAACAATCCTAGGTATCAGAAAGGTTATACTTTTTCCCCTTTGAAAAACAAAAATAGCAGCCAGGCGGTGGTGGCGCATGCTTTTAATCCCAGCACTTGGGAGGCAGAGGCAGACAAATCCCTGTGAGTTCAAAGCCAGCCTGGTCTACAGAGCAAGCTCCAGGATAACTAGGACTACCAGAGAAACCTGACCTGATAGATAGATAGATGATAGGTAGATAGATAAATAGATAGAAAGATAGATAGATGATAGATAGGTAGATAGATAAAGAGAAAGATAGATAGATGATAGATAGGTAGATAGATAAATAGACAGAAAGATAGATAGATGATAGATAGATGACAGATAGGTAGATAATTAGAAAGATAGATAGATAGATAGATAGATAGATAGATAGATAGATAGATCGATAATGCTTTGTTTGGACTTTGTGGTCCTAGAGATTGAACACAGGGAAGCAGCAAGGCCCTTCCACTAAGTTCCAGCCCCAACCCTCTTTCCATTTTTCTTTGAGACAAGGTGTCACTAAGGTGCTTGGGCTGGACTTGAACACACTCTTTAGCCCACATGGGCCTTGCTTGAACTTTTAGTCCTCCTGAGTTGCTGGGATCACACACCTTTGTTATCAGTCCCTGCTAAAAATAGCAACCGGTTAACTTGAAACTCTGTGGCAGGAACTGTCGGGGTACATCATATACTCACTGGCTTAATTTTCTCCATCACCCCATGGTGTGAGTTTTGTTATTGCCCCCAGGTGAGAAATGAAGAGACCCTGACCATCACTGCCCACTACTCTGGGAGGGGGTAGTGACTGAGTAAATGCCTGCCTGGACCACAGGGTGAACTCAGGAAGGATGGCCTGGTCAGGATCTTATAAAACAACAGTGTGTATCAACAGAGAGGCTTCACTGTATACATACATACATGATACATACACATACATGTGTGTATATCTATATATCATATGTATGTGATATATACATATATATACACATATGTGCACACACACATATACATATATGAACTTAGTCATGTCTTCCTGGCTGTTAGAGGCTGAATGGGATCCAGCCTCAGGATACTCAGGACCTTCACCATGCAAGGGCTCCCCGCCTTACCCTGAAATGAAGTTCTTTGAGGCTTTCTTCTCCTCTGTCAGATCACCTCTGAGCTGACAGAACCAATGGACAACCCTCTGGGCCAGAGGAACGTGTGTTTGTGCTCTACTAAAGCAGTAGTACTTTACTACTGACTGACCACGGTCACCATGGACACAGGACGGGCACTGTCTCTTTATAGACTCCTAGGCTGTACGACTTCTGACCATGCAGTGGCTTCACTCCGTGTGGTCCCCAGGGGCAGTGGCCTCCCAGGTGCAGTCACAATGAGAGGCATCTCCTTTGTTACAAACTGTTGTTTATTAAGGTCCTTCTCAGGCTCAGCTGGCCCTTCTCAGGCTCACCCTTTCTTCCCAGGTGATGCCTTCTGGAATATTCCCAGCCTCCTTGAACACACTATCAAAGGAAGGGAAGCACTCAGTCAGTGTTCCCATTCCCTCCATCCCTACTCTGCCCCTGGACTCTGTCTCCTGGGCTCAGGTCCCAAATAGCTCAGCTAGAATTCCCAAGACCAGGAGTGTGGCCAAGCTGTTGAGGGCTGGCTGAGGAGCAAGGACGGCAGGACATCCCCAAGTGTGAGGACACGACCTCAAGTGTGGGAGGCTCTGGAGAAGACCTCTTCTTGGCTTCCAAATTCTGCTGCCACGACTACTGGTTACTAATCCCACCACGACACTGCCAGATCATCCTAGGCATGTGTGCAGCGCTGTTAATAAAATACACAGTGAGCTCACTGCTCCTGATCCACAGCAGCCGGCATGTACGCCTCCCCAGTGGGCCCCAAGCCGGAACTTGCATCTTGTCATACGAAATCTACAGGGGGTGTGGTTATGAGGAAGCGGAGGTAAGAAGGGCCAGGTAATGCTTAAGACAGCACAGGAGATGCTAGAGATGGGTTTTAAATTCAGCCCCTTGACTCGAGGTCCCAGGCATGACCTTCCCATCTCACCAGGCTCTTAAAAGATTTCTTCTTCACGAGCATGCACGGCCCTTCTGGAAGTTAGCTGAAGTGGGAAGGCGGAGGAGGGTGGTGCCAGTCTCTTTCTTCTGGGCAGGGTGGAAAGAGCATGAGAACCAGAAGCAGAAGTGGAGAGAAGGGAAGAGGGGTTGCTAGTCTGCTTGTTTCTAGACGCTCCTGTTAGACCTCACTCTCTGCCTAGAGACAATAGCTGAGACACTGAACTTTAACTGTCTCAAAGATGTCTCTCAAATATGAAGTCACTTTGTTTCGACAGAGGTTCAAGGTCAGTTCGCCTCCTGGTCCACAGATCCATGGGAACCAGCTGGGATGGAGGAAATACTTGTGAATGAGTGTGTGAGTGGGTGTGGCACAATGGGAAATACAGCTGGTCTTTGTTTCCAGCTCTTGCTGCAGAGCTTCAAAACCCTGGGAACTTCCTGAGGCAGGGGCATCTGTCGTTTGTAGGGACCTTTTCCGAACCAGGCATGAGGTTATGCTAACAGGAGGCTCTTAGGCCCTTAGTTTCAGAGAGGGACTGAAAAGGGATCCTAGCCTGGACCTGCTGGCCCCATCTTGACCTGGGGAAAGTGAGCAGGGTTGTCTGTGATTTCATTCCTGCCCAGGCAACGAGACCTCAGTAGAGTGCTGCTGGCTAGCTCCGGTAGCACAAGTCTGGAATTCTGCTGTTTCTGTCCACCTAAGCATCTCTGAACTAGAAAAGTGACAGGGTGGGCAGGAGGCACCTGTAGCAAGAGAACCAAGCAGGCCTGATTCCAAAAGCTGCAGCCCTCAGGTCTCGGCTCTGAGTGGAGAGAAGCCAGAGTGAGCAACGTGGAAATGCAGGTGGTAGGAGGAGGCACTGAGGACTTCTGCTCATTCCTGAACCCACACCAGGGTGACGAGTCACAGAGCCTGACACCCTCCTGCCCACAATGCCAAGGTGCCTGCTCCTGAGTCATTTCCCTGATTAACCAGGCTACCAGCAGATCCCGCTGGTCCTAGAGTCCTCACCTACCTGACCTCCTGACATCTGGGTCGGCTGTCTGGTTTCTCAGTCCTCTTTTCATCAGCTCCCCCAATACAATCCATAGGAACCCCTAGACAGCAGGACGGCTTTCCCCAAACAGTGTAAGCCACTGAGCATCGTGTCACAAAGGGGCTTAACATCTGAACTGTTAGGATTCCTCCAGGTGAACTCTGGACTAGACGATGGTGAGAGCCCCGGACGCTGAGTCTGGAGTGCTGTATCCTTCTAAATTCTGGTGCAGAACTGCTCTGGGTTGGCAGGGAGGTCACTCTCCGAGCTGGCTTTGTAGGAAAAGAAACAATGAAGGATTCCAAGCTTTCTTGTAGAAAAAACTCTTCCTGCTCTAGCACTTTGGGGGTCTTCCCAGCACGACTCCCTGGCAAGGCTACAAGAGAGTTCATTTTGTGATGAATTGAGCCAATCTCTGAGGCTGGTGCAGACGACTCAGGATGCTTCCCTGTCTGTCTTGGCCAGTATGGAGTACCTTTGTTGTTTAGTTTTTTGATACAGTGCCTTGCTAAGTAGTCCAAGCTGGACTGAAGCATGCTATGGAGTCCAGCATAATGTCGAACTTGCAGTGATTCTCCTGCCTCAGCCTCCTGAGTGCTGAGGTTGCACACATGTTCAACCATGGATCATACCCTGCTAGGATGTCTGATTTTCATGGGATTTTTCTCTTTCTTTCTTTCTTTCTTTCTTTCTTTCTTTCTTTCTTTCTTTCTTTCTTTCTTTCTTTCTCTTCTTCTTCTTCTTCTTCTTCTTCTTCTTCTTCTTCTTCTTCTTCTTCTTCTTCTTCTTCTTCTTCTTCTTCTTCTTTTTTTTTTTTTTGCAACAGGGTATGATGGCCTTGAACTCACAGAGATTCACCTGCCTCGCCTCTGCCTCCCAAGTGCTGGGATAGGATAAGATGGGTTTTGAACAGACCAATGTTTTCAGCAATACCTGGGATGGAACAGACTCAGGCAAAGAAGTATACAGCCACAGCAATCCCCTCAAATAAATAAAACCTCAAATCTAGACACATTCTTAAAAATGGCTGTGTTTTCGTCTTTCATGTTGGACCAGAGCTGCTTGAAGCTGGAGAACTTTCCCATCATGCTTATGAGGATGCGTCTAGTTTGGTCAAGGCAAAAACTGCTGGGCGAGATGGGCAGCCCAGTGGCCATCCTGGGCTCATGCAGCTGTGGCAGTTCCCCTGCAGCCACGGTCCTTTCACCACAGGCTGGGGAGTGCACACCGAAGATCGGAGACCTCGGAATGGGGACGCACTGACCAAGATTTGTCTATGAGACATGGGGAAACTGCAGCTCTTCTTCACTCTGACTCACAACATGGCCATGGCAAGGCCCAGGCAGCATTTCTCAAGGCTGGTCACTGCTCAGAGTCACCTTGGGAGCTTCTAAAGTGTGCCAACAGCTTCTCTTTCAGAGAGGAGAAACACGTCTTGGAGCCAACGAATGGATTAGCTTCTCAAGCTTTGAAGGGAGAGATCCAAATGTCCCAGCCCCACACAGAGTGCCTCCACTCTGGCCCAACAGGTCTGAGGATATTAGACGGAAGAACCCTAGCTTTTTAAGTAGAGTAAAGGACTAAGCATTTGGTCTGGAGGCTGATGCTGTAATGTTTTGGGCCTCTGGAGGCAGCCAGTGATGGTGCCTCAACTGAAAGCCAAACTCAGGCCACGTGTTCCCCTTGCAGGATCGTTTCCGAAGTGTGGATGCAGAGTGTGGCCCTGATCACATGGATGCCACAAGGATGAGAGAGGGACCAGAGCTCAGCCTCCCCACCATTGTCAATGGCACTGCTCTCCCGGCCTCAGCCTCCCACACAGAGGGAAAGAGGACTTCTCTGTATTACTAAAGAAACTTGTTGGAATGGAATTGGCACTCTTGTGAGTCTGACAGTCTGTCTGACAACATACATTCCCACAGATCTTAAGCTAATCCCTCACCACCACAGAGACTTCCCTCATTGAAGACTTATCTGTTAGGGGCTAGCAAGATAGCTCAGCAGGGAAATACACTTGCCACCAAACCTGATGACCTGAGTTCAACCCCCAAAACCCACATGATGGAAGGAGAGAACCAATTCCCACAAGCTGTTCTCTGAGCTCCACACTCCCACACTGGCATAAAGAGATAAACCTTAGCTCCCACAAATAGATAAATAAATGACAACTGTCATTTGATCTGAAAATGATGACAACCCAATAGCAACAGATCCGGGTCCCACGCAGACCTTGGCCTCTAGGAGAGTGAGTCCCTTGGAGACACAGGATGTGGCTGGTGCCTAGGCTGAGGCAGAGCACACAAGATAACAGCATCTTGTATGGCCAGGAAACAAGTAAGTGCCCCAAACAGAATGCAAGCAAGGACACCTGTATTCGCTGCTGCAGAGTGCTGGGGTCAAAGGGACACAAGAGCCATGTCCTTGTTTACTTTGTATCGCTGTGACAAACACTGTGACCTAAAGTATCTTGGGGAGGAAAAGTTATGTCATCTGATTGCTCATGGTCCACTACTGAGGGAAGTCATGGAACTCGAGGTTGGGACCTGGACACAGGAGTCAAAGCAGAAACCACAGAGTCATACTGATTACAAGCTTGCTCTGCTTGCTGTCTTATATAACCTGGGGCCACCTGCCTAGAGGTGGCATCGCCCATAGTGGTCTAGGCCCTCCCATAGTAGTCATTAACCAAGAAAATGTCCCATTGCCTTGCTTACAGGTTAATCTGATGCAGCCATTTTCTCGACTGGGGCTCCCTTTCCTTAGATGACCCTAGATGTGTCAAGCTGATAACCCAACCATCATAATCCACTTGAGAAGCTTCTGTGGACAGCTTTCCATAAAAGTTGCATAGTAGGGTCTTAGGAGACAGCTTAGTGGGTAAAGTGCTTGACTTGCAAGCATTAGGAGCTGAGTTTGATCCCCAGAACCCATGTACAAGGTCCGGTGTGGCTGGGTAGTGGTGGCATATGCCTTTAATAACAGCACTCGGGAGGCAGAGGTAGGCGGATCTCTGTGAGTTCGAGGCCAGCCTGGTCTACAAGAGCTAGTTCCAGGATAGGCTCCAAAGCTACAATGAAACCCTGTTTCAAGCAAAACAAAACAAGCAAGCAAACAAACAAACAAGGCCCGATGTGGTGGCACACACCTGTAATCCCAGCACCGAGGAGGCAGACACAGGTGGAGGATTCCTGGGGCTCACTGGCCAGTTCACCTTGCCTTCTGAAAGAAGGAACAATGAGGCCAGGTTCTATGAGAGAGACTGTCTCAATAAACAAACAAAAAAACAGCCCCCAAAAAACAACACTTGAGGTTGACCTTTGGCCTCCATAGCAGGGGTCCAAATACAAGGGTGCAAATTAGTTTGCACCCAAAGTATAAAGCTAGTCTCAGGGTTATATATTGATGGATGGAATTAAGCAGACAAGGGGGAAGAGATGAATCTTATGCAGAACTCCAGTGTTTCAGGAGCCCTGTCACCCAGGAGGCAGGGTGTAATGTCCCTCCTTACAGCAGAATGACTTTCCTTCCAAAGAGTAGTAGGGAAGAGGAGGGCAAGAACGAGGGTGAGGGAGAGAGACGTCACAACTGGCAGTGGGCAAGCAAGTCCAACACCACTGGGACAAGCCGCATTGCGATTTGGTACCTGTTGTGATTCGAATCATGTGTTTGAGCAGAGTCCTGTATTAAAGACTTGAAGCCAAGGTCTCTATCTTAGAGTGCTCATTCAGAGGCTCTGGAAACTTTGGGAGGCGTGGCTTGGCTACAGGAAATAGGTCAGTTGGGGGAGGGCCCCTATATAGCTCTGGCTCCTTTCTGTTTTGGCTGTGTGTGTTCTGTCCACCATGAGGTGATGGGCTTTGCTCTGTCACTTCCTGTCCACCATGAGGTGATAGGCTTTGCACTATTACTTCCTGTCCACCATGAGGTGATTGGCCTTGCTCCATCATTTCCTGTCCACCATGAGGTGATAGGCTTTTCTCTGTCGCTTCCTGTTTACCATGAGATAATGGACTTTGCTGGTTACTTCCTGTCCACCATGAGGTGATAGGCTTTGGTCTATTACTTCCTGTCCACCATGAGTTGATAGGCTTTTCTCTGTCACTTCCTGTTTACCATGAGATAATGGACTTTGCTGGTTACTTCCTGTCCACCATGAGGTGATAGGCTTTGCTCCTGTCTACCGAGGGGTGCTGGGCTGACTAACACAGGACCTTTGAAAGATGGGCTGGCCCTGGCTTTGCCTCTGTTACTTCACTGAGACTTGTCAACCCATGGCTAACCACTAGACAAACTCCATTGGAGAACATTCTGCTAAGTCCTCAATCTGTCTTCCTCAAATCTGTCTAACAAACTGTCCCCACCGAGAGAAGTCCAAGGAGGTACAATGACTGCATGGCATATGTGATCTGGAGAGAGTCCTGGGACAGACAGAGGACATCAGGTAGGACCAAGTCCAGGCTTTAGCTGACACGAATGTACCAGAACCAGTACAGTAACTGTGGCAAGTGTTGGTTGGCTGCTGTCAGTGGGGGAGCCTGCGTGTGGGTAGGCACAGGGCATGCTCTGTTCTCAGGGTACAGGGCACTCTCTGTTCTATGCTTGCAACTTTTCCATAACTCTAAAACCATTCTAGCTAAAATAACAAACCAGCCAGAGTGCAGAACAAATAAAGGCAACTTTCTAATTGCCCTGTTTCTGGATACATGTAATTTTTTTTCTATTTAAAAAGGGGGCCACAGTGTTCCCAACTCCTTGTCAGAGAAGAGGCTGGGAGGAGAGGCAGGTCCTGGGGAAGAAGTAGATGTGGCCAAGGTCACACAGACAGTGGGGACAAGAGGGCTGGATCCAGGCATGACAAAGGCTGCCTCTCACAATGCTTCAGGAGGTAGACCCAGGAGATCTCTGGGTATCTTACAGTACAGGACCACCCATGGTGTCTGTGTTTTTCAAAATAATGACATCACCGCACTGGTTCTCTGGGAACCACACTGTGCAGCAAAGGGCTTTCCCAGCATCTTTGGAGATCACACCATGAGCCTCTCTTTCCTTTTTCTTTGGAAGAGTCTCTTACACTGTGGTCCAGGCTGGCCGGGAACTCACTGAGTTATATACCCCAGCCCCACATTTCCTAGCTGTGTAACTTTAGACAAATGACTCAACATCTCTGTACCTCAAGTTCCTCATCTGGAGAGGGGGATGCTGATTATACCTACCTGACAGAAACGACTGCGGGGACCAGATAATATTGGCAAGTGGCCATCCTAGTTTATGTAAGTATGTTCTGGGTCGTTGGCTCAACAACAATAAATAACTTGGTAATCACCTCTCAGAACATATCCCTGTCCTTAGCTAGCACACCTGAATCCCTATACAACCTGCTTGCATCCTCCTCTGCTCTCTAAACCAGCCCGGGACCATCTCTGAGCCAGACCAGTGCTGTGTAAACAGGACTTATGCTGTACCACTTAGAGTCTACCTTGCTCTGTGCAGAGGCAACTGTCCCTCAAACATTTTTCCATCCGTGGTTGATGCGCAGGTACAGTATGGTGACATGGGGTTGACTGTGTTTGGTTCATTCCTGTTTCTCCTTTGCTGATCTAGTCCTCACTCCGCCTCAGGCAGTTCTACCTGGACTTGGCTCCACCACTCACTGGCCTCGTAACCTCAGGCCGGTGACCTCACTTCCCAGGGCTAGCAGTCTTGCTGCCTGCTCGGCGCTGGGCCATCCCTAGACTCCTAGACTCCAGCTCTGCCTCCTGCAGCCAGCTCCACATCTCTTTACCTCAGGGCTGCTCCTGGCAGGGGACTGTTTTCACAGAACCGGCCGAGAGAAAGGGCTGGAAAATGAGCTGTCAGCCCCTATAATAGTGATGGACTGACAAACAACACGAAGCGCCCCGACCGTCAGGTGACAGAGCCCTGCCAGGTGACAGAGCCCTGCGGTGTGTGCTCCACACTGCCTCCCAGAGGGATTCAGTCAGTGTCTATAACCTCTGCCGACCTCCTCCGCTTTCTGCAGCTTCTTGAGGACTCTTTTCAGGACACCAGTGGCTCTAAAAGGCTGGTGCTGAGGAAACAGCTCAGGCCCCCTTCAGGGTTCCTGAAATACGATGAAAGCAGAGCCTGCTTGACAACAAGATGGCATCTGGACAGCACAGGGACAATGCTCCCAAACAACCCAAACAGAACCTTAGGGACTGGGAAGATGCCAAGCAAGGATGGTACGGGGGAATGGGGGTGCTTGTTAAACACAGCATCTACATCACCACCAAGCCTAACTCCAGCCACGGAAATACTCTGACAAGGCCACAACTTCTATTGCCCCAGTTTGTGGTATGACCCCTACAGTATTCTTCCAGGGGCTGGGGGTGGGGTGGATCTGTTCCTTGCTACTCAGACTAGACCCACCTTTACACACCCTGGACACACCCTTTCTGATGGCCAGCTTGAATGATAAATGTCCCCCCATAGTGTCAGGCATTTGAACACTTGGTCCCCAGCTGGCGACGTGGTTTGGGTAGGTTCAAGGGGCATGGCCTTGCTGGAGGAGATGTGCCAATGGGGTGGGCTTTGAGAGTAAAAAGTCTTCCCTAGTCTAGCTTGATCTTTCTGCTCCTGTGCTTGTGGGTAAGATGTAACTCTTAGCTGGCTACTCCAATCACCAAGCCTCCTGCCACCTCTCCATGACAGACTCATTCTTCTGGGACTGTGAGCCCAAATAAACTCTTCCTTTTGAAGGTTGCCTGGGTCACAGTGCTTGTCACAGCAATGGAAAAGGGACGAATAATATAGCAGCCACCGGTTTGCTCCCTGACCCGCGTGTAAGCTGCTTCCTCACAGAATGGAGGGTGAACCCTGTGACACAGGGGTCGGTACAGGCAGCTAGGGGTACCTGCTGTGTGGGCCCTGGTCACTGAAGGACTAGAAAACTTTAGAGAGGAATAAACAGTGGGTTTGTCTTCTGGGCCACAGCATCTCTCTACCTCCCCGCTTCCTGCCGTGCAGAAAAGAGGCATCTATGGACACTCAGGCTGACCTGTGAGCTGGGGTGGGCTGGGTGGGCTCAGGGATGTTGTCACCTTTCGAGCCCTATACCCCGTGACAGGGCGGCTGGGACTAGCTACTAGAGGTCCCCTGGCTTCCAGCCACCCTGGATTTCAGGCACAAATGACAGTTCTGTGGATCTTATATATTTGGGTGAGGGAGTCTGAGCCTCAAGTCCTAGACCGAGGACAATTCCCGGGAGACAGAGAAGTGCCACAAGCTACATGCAGATGCGAACAGCTAGGAAGCTGAAGTCCCCAGTATCAAATGGTCACAGCGAGATAGATTCTAGGAGCAACAGCTGTCTTAGGTAGTTTAGGGGATCAGGGCTCATTCCTGAGAAGACAGTGGGAGAGGACACGGCGACTCCTCGGGGACCACGACTGCTAGGGTGTGGGACACTGTGTGGAAGACGACTGAAGGATGCCACATTGGTCCTCGCCGAAATGACTGTGGAAGCACAACGGGTCCTGGGTGGAGAGGGGAAGTGGATAGGAGCTGCTTCCTGGGGACAGGGCTGTGTTTTGAGGTGAAGAGAATGTCTCGGAACCAGATGGAGGCAGTAGCAGCCCAGTGCCCAGAGCACACCAAATGCCTGTGGTACACTGTAAATGTCTGTTTTGATGTGATGTGTATTTTGCTTTAACTTTTTTAAAAAAAGTCTTCTGGGGAGTGAGTTGGCCTTGAGTAGGTGGAAAAGCCTTTAATAGACATTTTACTTCTGACAATTTTGTTCATTTCTGTCCAGCTCGTTTTTTTTTTTTTTAAAAAAAAAACAACAAATGCATATATGGATCACTTTTATAATGAAAACAAATGACATGCTGTTTTCAAAAGGGAATAGCATTTGAGAAAATATGTGTGGGGGTGACAGGAGCAGGGGAGGCGCTCTGACTCATTCTGTCAACTGTCATCTGGTCATCTCTGTCTATCCAGCCATCATCTTATCTATTCATACTCCTATCTACCCACCTACCCATCCACCCACCACCCATCCACCCACCACCCATCCACCCACCCATCCATCCATCCACCCATCCACCCACCACCCATCCACCC